>NC_090320.1:209000590-209077802 GCF_040869045.1 Eurosta solidaginis | reverse complement strand
TTCACAAATAAAAGTATTAAACTAATATTTCGAAAATGTCAATAACATAAGATCATTGATGACGAAAAAAAGATAAGCAAAAATTGCACATTGATGCCTAGATGGCATTGCCTTGATGATAACTTTTTTTTTGAGTGTAGTTAGTTTTCAAATTTTTTGAGTGAGGAGAATGTTAGGCACGTTAAGATAGCTACAGGTTCTCCACAAGGAAATGGTCAAGTAGAAAGAGTGAATAACAATATAGGTCCAATGATTGCAAAACTTTCAAGCTCTGATATAAATGTTCATTAGGATAATGTAGTAGAAACTGTAGAGTTTGCACTATATAATATTTTGCATAGGGCTGTTAATGAAATCCTAATATAATATTGTTTGGTGTTAAACAGCGAGGGAAGGTATTAGATTCATTAAAAGAAAATTTAATTTAAGAGGCGCAGTGCAAAGAGTAAAGGTCTTTTGTGGATACTAGGAGCAAAACAGCTGAAAATGAAGAGAAATTACAGAAATATAATGAAGAATACGTAAATAGCAAACGTAAGGTTCCACATGTTTTTAAAGAGGGAGATTATGTTATGTTAAAAAATTTTGTTTCGCACACTGGTGTATTGGAAAAGCTTATCCCTAAGTTTAAAGGACCTTATATGATCATAAAGTATTAAGAAATGATCATTATGTAGTTAAAGATGTTGAAGGTTTTCGGCAGCCAAGGGCAGTATGTAATTGAGACCATGGTTTGAGGGATGTAGTAAAATTCAAGAAGAAAAGGGATATCAGGGGATCTCGTTTGTCAGGATGGCCGAATTGTAGCATGTATGCTGAGGCACTATGTTTGTATGTACTTGTGCATGATAATGTGTAGTGATGTATATTTCAATTGTTAATTATAAAATGCGTTAACACATTCATTTACATTTCCCCTTCATCTTTGTGTTTCTTGTCTTTTTGAAATTTTGAATTACGTACGTGACTCGTTGTAAATATAAATTAACGAATAAGATTTTTGAAATGTAAAAAATATATTTGAAAGAATCAGAGTAAAAAATATCGTTGAACTGAACAGACGTTAAAGTTATTTTTGCGGCATCCTACAGGACCACGCCCACTTTTAAATAAAAGATTTTTAAAAGGGTCGTGGACGAATAAAATTAGCTATATATTTGCAAAAAAGACCTTTGTATCAATGGTACTTCGTTTCCCAAGCAGATTTATAACAACAAGTAAGGAAGGTTAACTTCGGGTGTAACCGAACATTACATACTCAGTTGAGAGCTATGGTGACAACATAAGGGAAAATAACCATGTAGGAAAAGGAACCGAGGGAAACCCTGGAATGTGTTTATATGACATGTGTATCAAATGAAAGGCACTAATAAGTATTTTATGAGGGAGTGGGCCATAGTTCTATAGGTGGACGCCATTTAGGGATATAGCCATAAAGGTGGACCAGGGTTGACTCTAGAATGCGTTTGTACGATATGGGTAGCAAATGAAAGGTGTTAATGAGTATTCTAAAAGGGAGTAATCCTTAGTTCCATAGGTGGACGCCGTTTCGAGATATTGCCACAAAGGTGGACCAGGGGTGACCCTAGAATTTGTTTGTACAATATGGGCATCAAACGAATGGTGTTAATGAGTATTTTAAAAGGGAGTGGGCCTTAGTACTATAGGTGGATGCCGTTTCGAAATATCGCCATAAAGGTGGACCAGGGGTGACTCTAGAATGTGTTTGCACGATATGGGTAGCAAATGAAAGGTGTTAATGAGTATTCTAAAAGGGAGTAATCCTTAGTTCCATAGGTGGACGCCGTTTCGAGATATTGCCACAAAGGTGGACCAGGGGTGACCCTAGAATTTGTTTGTACAATATGGGCATCAAACGAATGGTGTTAATGAGTATTTTAAAAGGGAGTGGGCCTTAGTACTATAGGTGGATGCCGTTTCGAAATATCGCCATAAAGGTGGACCAGGGGTGACTCTAGAATGTGTTTGCACGATATGGGTAGCAAATGAAAGGTGTTAATGAGTATTCTAAAAGGGAGTAATCATTAGTTCCATAGGTGGACGCCGTTTCGAGATATCGCCATAAAGGTGGACCAGGGGTGACCCTAGAATTTGTTTGTACAATATGGGTATCAAAATAAAGGTTTTAATGAGTATTTTAAAAGGGAGTAATCCTTAGTTCCATAGGTGGACGCCGTTTCCAGATATCGCCATAAAGGTGGGCCAGGGGTGACTCTAGAATTCGTTTGTGCCATATGGGTATCAAAGGAAAGGAGTTAATGAGTATTTTAAAAGGGAGTGGGCCTTAGTTCTATAGGTGGACGCCTTTTCGAGGTGTCGCAATAAAGGTGGACCAGGGGTGACGCTAGACTTTATTTTTACGATGTGGGTATCAAATGAAAGGTGCTAATGAGTATTTTTAAAAGGGAGTGTACCTTCGTTCTATAGGTGTTCGCCTTTTCGAGATATCGCCATAAAGGTGGACCAGGGGTGACTTTAGAATATGTTTTGTACGATATGGGTATCAAATGAAAGGTGTTAATGAGTATTTTAAAAGGGCGTGGGGCTTAGTTCTATAGGTGGACGCCTTTTCGAGATATCGCCATAAAGGTGGACCAGGGGTGACTCTAGAATGAGTTTGTACGATATGGGTATCAAATTAAAGGTATTAATGAGAGTTTTAAAAGGGAGTGGTGGTAGTTGTATATGTGAAGGCGTTTTCCAGATATCGACCAAAATGTGGACCAGGGTGACCCAGAACATCATCTGTTGGATACCGCTAATTTATTTATATATGTAATATCTGCCAAGAATTTAAGGGTTTTTTATTTCGCCCTGCAGAACTTTTTCATTTTCTTCTACTTAATATGGTAGGTGTTACAACCATTTTATAAAGTTTTTCTAAAGTTATATTTCGTGTCAATAAAACAATCCAATTACCTTACCATGTTTCATCCCTTTTTTCGTATTTGGTATAGAATTATGGCATTTTTTTTATTTTTCGTAATTTTCGATATCGAAAAAGTGGGCATGGTCATAGTCGGATTTCGTTCATTTTTCATACCAAGATAAAGTGAGTTCAAGTAAGCACGTGAACTAAGTTCTTAAAAGATATGTCGATTTTTGCTCAAGTTATCGTGTTAACGGCCATACGGAAGGACAGACGGATGACTGTGTATAAAAACTGGGCGTGACATCAACCGATTTCGTCCATTTTCTCAGAAAACAGTTAACGTCATAAAATCTATGCCCCCACCAAATTTCAAAAGGATTGGTTAATTTTTGTTCGACTTATGGCGTTAAAAGTATCCTAGACAAATTAAATGAAAAAAGGGCGGAGCCACGCCCATTTTGAAATTTTCTTCTATTTTTGTATTTTGTTGCACCATATCATTACTGGAGTTGAATGTTGACATAATTTACTTATATACTGTAAAGATATTAAACTTTTTGTTAAAATTTTACTTTAAAAAAAATTTTTTTTTTAAGTGGGCGTGGTCCTTCTCCGATTTTGCTAATTTTTATTAAGCGTACATATAGTAATAGGAGTAACGTTCCTGCCGAATTTCATCATGATGTCTTCAACGACTGCCAAATTACAGCTTGCAAAATTTTAAATTACCTTCTTTTAAAAGTAGGCGGTGCCACGCCCCTTGTCTAAAATTTTACCAATTTTCTATTCTGGGTCATAAGTTCAACCCATCTAGCAAGTTCCGTCGCTTTATCTGTCTTTTGTAATGAATTATCGCTCTTTTTGTTTTTTCGAAATTTTCGATATCGAAAAAGTGGGCGTGCTTATAGTCCGATATCGTTCATTTTAAATAGCGATCTGAGATGAGTTCTCAGAAACCTACATACCAAATTTCATAAAGATACCTCAAAATTTACTCAAGTTATCGTGTTAACGGACGGACGGACATGGCTCAATCAAATTTTTTTTCGATCCTGATTATTTTGATATATGGAAGCCTATATCTATCTCGATTCCTTTATATATGTACAACCAACCGTTATCCAATCAAACTTAATATACTCTGTGAGCTCTGCTCAACTGAGTATAATAAATAGGAAAATCTTAAAATTTTAAAAAATTTGGACGGCACCGCCCCTTTTATGACTAAGCAATTTTCAATGTTTCGGGAACCATAACTCGAAGAAAAATAAGTTCAGAATAGAACCATATGTATATGTATTAAGCACATTGAGCACACAAAACAAACAACAACAGCATTTCAAGTGTATAGCTGGGTATGTAATGTTCGGTTTCACCCGAACTTAGACTTCCTTACTTGTTGGGTGTAAGTATGGCTCGGTCACAAAGCCAAGAATTTTTCTGACGCGTTATTTAAGTTACTTCTCCATTAACAAAAAATAAAATAGTTCTTCTACTGATGGAACAATCTTACAAAGATTTTCTGCCAGAGTTTTTAGCGTGGTATACTTTTTCTCGATATAGATATTGTTTAAGAGGTTTTTGGTGATGGAGATTTTTGAAACAGCGATAATATTACGAAACGTTGGTCTTCTCTGCTTTTTGTGTTTCTAATTAGGTACACTTTGGGAATTGAATTTCAAACGGCCAAAAGTTGCATATATAGGCATATACACATACGGTTTTTGATGTATATGGGTTTGTATAAATGCAATAGGGTAGCTGCTCTTTCAGATAAATTTGTACCACTTTTGAACAATATTACGGTTGTTTTGTGTTAACGTTGTGATGTTTTGATCATATTAAAACCTAAAAGCGATTTTCGTAGAAGTTCACAGTCTCGGGAAATAAGCGAGGTATCTATAGTTCGGACCTTTTGGGGTTTCCTTTCCATTTTCAGGATTAAATTTAAACTCCTGCCAGCTCTTTTAATGAGCATCGAAGGTCTTAACTGCAGGATGTGTTTCCTGGATAGAAACCGCACACTTATTTCGCTGTAATAAAACAGCAACCTCACTGATAGTTATTAATAATAATAAAGATCATTCCAGCAAATTTTCTGTAACATCTTCAATCTGCAGATATCGGATTGCTAAAATACTTCTCACACAGCGCCATCTATTAAGCACGTCCAACGGCGTAAAATATACTCCACCAAGGCGTCTAGGTAGCGTGCTCGCCTACCATACCGAAGATCCTGGGTTCAACCCCGGAAGAAGCAACATTAAAATACTTTAGGAAAAGTTGTTCTAAAAAGGCGGTCGACTATCGACCCTCCGTCAATTTGTAGACAAAATTTAAATAAGTACGACGCAAATTGGAAGAAAAGATCCGCCTAAGTCTCCCCGAAGACAATCTGCGTCGATTTAATTATTTCATTAATTATTAGTTATAAAATTCCATTGAAAACTACCCAATGCAAAAGCATTTCCTCATGCCTTTCGTCTGATGCTCATATTGTGAAAACATATATTAGGGTTACCCTTGACCGACAGTTAGGTGAATATTTTTTGAAGAAAATAAGATATTGAAATATAAGATATCATACGTTAATACCCCCGTAAATCCATTTTTTGATACTTATTTGGTGAAAATACATCCAGGGGTACCCCTGATCCCCGTTTTCGTCAATATCTCGGAAAGGGGTCGAGATGTCGAAATCAGGGTTACATTGTTTTTAAGCCTTAATTAGGGGCTTTGATTTGATATACATATTGTGCAAACATATTCTAACAAGTGTAACTTCTATAAACCCAAAGTTTGATTTCATGCATCCAAACTAAAAGCGACATAAGATTGGCTTCAGTTCGATTAATTTTTTTATAATTTCAGTTCTATAAGTTATTATAAGAGATGTTGCATAATTACGGGTGGAAAAATTGTACGCAATATTTCGCATCCGCCGTGGTGTGGGGGTAGCGTGCTCCGCCTACCACATCTAAGATCTTGGGTTCACACCTCGGGAAAAGCAACAACAAAATTTTAGAATCAAGTTTTTCAATTAGAAAAAAGTTTTTCCAAGCGGGTCGCCCTTCGGCAGTGATTTGCAAGCACTCTGAATGTATTTCTGCCATGAGAAGATTTTCAGTAAAAACTCATCTGGACTACCCTTATATAAATAGACTAAAAAATAGAAGGCAAATTTTCCTTTAATACAGACATAGTCTTGTTTAATTTTGACTAAAAAACTTTAACAATAGCTCTTGTAAAAGAATTTTGGGATTTAAAATTATAAAGGTGGAACACAGTCGTTCAATTTAAGGCAGGCATGCTTAACCAACGAACCGATATCATTTCGTTACGATAATTAACGTTAATAAACGAAACAAAGTCATTTCGTTTCGTTTATTAACGTTAAAAACGTCAAATTAACGAAATGATTTCGTTTCGTTTTCTGCCATATCAAAACGGAATCAAATCGTTTATGTTCATTATTAATTTCAAACTATGCTGGCAAAGCTGATTGATGGCGGAGTCATTAAAGGTGAAAGCAAAGCCAAGCTGATTGCAACTTTTCTCATGAATTTTGACAGTACGAACATTTCTCAGAGTGTTTTTGACATTACCACCAACGAATTACACAAACAAATTATATGGAGTTTGTGTGTGTATGTGCGCTCGTTGTTACCACCTTACGGCTTCACCATGGCTATAGCATTGCCAGCACAATTCAAACATAAAGTATCACGTTTTTGTTAACGTTTTTAACGTTAACGAAAGCTTTTCGTTTCGGATAAAAACGAGATACAATTTATCTTGATAATTTCTTTATCGATAATATTTCGAAGTGTTTCAACGGAAACGGTGGAAATTTTTTGATAAACGATTAGCTTAACGTTAAGGTGCATCCCTGATTTAAGGCAAACCATGTACTTGGGATGATCTTATTGATTACAGTGGTCAACAACATTTTTGTACATGGGCCGTTCGTATATGTTTTTTATTGCTTTTGCGCCCAGAAATAAGAATATGAACATAAAAAGTTTTTGATTTTGGGTTTGTTCGAAAAAAATGAGAAAAACGAAAAACATGAAAATTCATCAAAATTTGACATAGATTTGATTTATTCTAGTATAGTAAAAATCAATTTACGATTTAGTCTTATAAATTTAGTTTCAGAATACAGTTTAAATGTTTAAAAATGCTTTCTCCTGCTTTTCCTGCCATATTCGGTAAAATTTCTCTTATTAACGTCCAAATATAGTCCCCCATCATGCTTCCCATATACTGGCCTTGGTAGCGTTTCTCAAACTCCATTATATCTTGATGGAATCGCTCGCCGTGTTTTTCTGAATAAGCTCCCATATTATCTTTGAATTTATCCAGATGTGAATGTAACATGTGCATCTTTAGCGACATTCCACATCCGATATCGGAAAAATTCGTAATCATGCCAGTTATCAGCTCATCATAATTTTCATCCCTTTGATTTCCAAGAAAGCCATGAATTACTGCCTTAAAACTCTTCCACGCTAGTTTCTCCTCATTGCTAAGTAGGTCCGGGAAAATATCGCAGTTCATAATTTTTTTTTAATTTGAGGGCCAACAAAGATTCCAGCTTTAATTTTCACCTCTGACAGCTTTGGAAAAAAGTCTGCAAATATTTGAAAGCTTTAGACTCAATATTAAGAGCCTTCACAAATTCTTTAATAAGGCCCAATTTAATATGCAATGGCGGCATCATTATATTTTTTGGGTCGACAATTGCTTCATGTCTAATATTAAATCTTCCCACTCCGTACTCAGTACGTTCAGGCCAATGTTTTTGGCGATAGTGGGCAGCATCATTTCTGCTATCCCACAGGCAAAGATAACAGGAGTGTTTGGTATATCCACCTTGCATTCCACTAAAAAAACAAACCATCTTGAAGTCTCCAATAACTTCCCACTTGTACTCCGTATATTTAATTGCAGTTAGTAGCATTTTAATACCTTCATAATTTTCTTTGAGATGTATGGAATGTGCCAGTGGAGTATATGGAAATTTGTTCCCATTGTGTAATAGAACTGCTTTTAAACTTTTTGTTGAGCTGTCGATAAAGAGACGCCATTCATTTGTATTACAAGGAATACCAATTGCTTCAAATAAACCTTTCACGTCATAGCAAAAACAGAGTCCATCTTCCTTACTGTAGAAACGAGAAAATTCTACATGACGCTTTCTTTGCCGAGATATTCGAACATCAGAAATAAGTAAATTTCGTTGTTTAAGCCACGTTGCTAATAACTCTGCTTTGTCTTTTGATAGATTTAAGTCTCTTATTAAGTCATTGAGATCTTCAGAGTTGATGAGATGTGGAATTCCTGATTCAAATTGAGGAACAAATTTGGAATGTACGGATGCAGATGAACTCGGTGTTTGAAAGCTGCCTTGAGGCAATAGTTGCTTTTCCAACACAGGTGGATCAGGTACAGGATTTTGTTCCGGATGCGGTACTGGAGCGGATGTCGATGGTAGTTCTGGATATATTGTTTTCCTTAAACGTTTCCCTTTCAGTGGTTTCACTACACAAAAATAGCAATCAGTGTCATGATTACTCGGTTCCCTCCAAATCCTCGGCACTGCGAACTTCATGGCACTTTTCTCACCCTGGTACCAAACTATAATAAAACGTAAAGCATTTCACAAAAATTTCGGTTATTATGCAATTATATATATGTAGATATATGTATATATATATGAAACAGTTAGTACAAAAAAAAGAGAAAATAAACTTACGCTCAAGAATGCTTCTGCAAGAGTTACATGAAACATGTGGAGCCCATTTTTTGTTCTGGTTTTTAACAGGTAGACCGAAGTAGGCTAGGTAGATCTCGCAAATCCTTGTATTTTTAGTTAAATCAAACTTTTTTGTCTTCTTTTAATACATTCGCCACATATATAGTAAAACGAATTAGCCGCTCCTTTACAACTTCTCGAAGACATCATTCCTCTGTGATATGCAAAACATAATGTCGCCCACAACGAGTGACCCAAGAAACTACAGATTCTTAAAAAAATTTTACTTACAAAAACGCTATCAGGTAGCTGGCATGCGCTAGTAGATCTTTTTTCGATGCATCAGGTAGCTACCCGCCGCCCTCTATCGACCGAAATAGCGCGAAAGGACCTACATTAGCCTGGTGCAAAAATGCAAAATTTTCAAATCGCTATAACTTCTACAAAACCAAATATTTTTGATTCGAAATTGTAATTTTTTATATAGAATTGGACATAGAATTCAAATATATAGGGCAAAACCAATGTCCAAAAAAAAATTTTTTTTTGTTGACCTGTGTTATATAAAATTTAAACACGCACTCTACCTTTATAATTTTAAATCCCAAAATTTTTTACAAGAGCTATTTTTAAAGTTTTTTAGTCAAAATTCAACAAGACTATGTCTGTATTAAAGGAAAAATTGCCTTCTATTTTTTGGTCCATTTATATAAAGGTAGTCCTTAAAATTTTTTTATCATCTTTTTATTTTAAATTTTTTAGTACTGCCTACAAAAAGCCAATTGCAACTTTGATTAGTAATTTAAGTAATTCCTAAGTGAAAATTTTTATCTTTATTTATGTGTTCAAAATAGCAAGATTTAATAGAATTAGTGGAACTTTCGCTGACAACACTGGCGAAAAGAACAGAATTTCACCCCGCATCATAACAAGAGAATTCCACCTCGTTTGTCGGCTACTTAATTTGCAAAGCTGAAAAACGTGGTGAAATTTGCATACACCTGAAACTCTAAAAGAATCGTGGTGAAAGTCGCGTACGCCTAAAAGTATGCAAGGACGTGCATTGAGTTCGGCCTTCAACGAGGTTGAATTCTACAACGCCTGTAACATTCAGGAGGCTAGCCATGAAGGTATGGCTTAAACTTCTAAATAGTTCGACTTGTGCGTTACGTAGCTCAAATTTTTTGATCAAACGTTGCACTGTCACCGAGTTTTAAACTATATTTCAGGATTCGAGCCTCTAAATATCCAGGAAGTCAGTTAAAAGTCGATTGCAAGATTCCCACTTTAAAACTAATTTTTTCTCAATATCTCGATCCATACACCATTTAGCGGAATTTTTTTGATTGTCACCGGGTTCTGACTTACCGCCCAAGTTTCATGTCTCTGGCTCATCGGGAAATTACTCGAAAATCGATCGCAAGATTCCCCCCGTTTTTAAAGGATTTGCAGTTACCTTGACTAGCGCAACACCTAGTGGAACTTTGTTTTTTATAAGTTGTATTGTCACCAGGCCTCCAACTAAGTGCCCAGTTTCAAGTCTCTAGGTAACCGGGAAGTTAGTTAGGATAGCATAGGTTAAAAAATGAATGGAAGTTAGTTAAAAATGGATTAAAAAATTCCCAAATTAAAATTTGTTTTCTTACCATCTCGATCCGCGTGCCATCTAGCGAATTTTTTTTAATCGGGTGTTACATTCTCACCAGCTTCTGACCCACGGCCCAAGTTTCAAGTCTCTAGCTCACCGGCAAGTTTCTCAAAAATCGATCGCAAAATTCCCCTCGTTTTCAGGGATTTGTAGTTATCTCACTTAGCACGCCACCTAGCGGAACTTTGTTTTCTATAAATTGTATTGTCGCCGGGTCTCGAACTATGGGCTAAGTTACAAGTCTTTAGGTATCCGGGAAGTTAGATAAAAATTGATTGAAAGATTTCCAAATTTAAAATTAATTTTTTTAATATCTCGATCCATACGCCACTTAGCGGAATTTTTTTGATAAAGTATTGCACTGTCGCCGGGTTCTGACTTACGGCCCAAGTCTCATGTCTCTAGCTCATCGGGAAGTTACTAGAAAATCGTCGCAAGATTTTCCCCGTTTTTAAAGGATTTGTAGTTATCTCACATATCGCGCCACCTAGCGGAATTTTATTTTCTGTAAATTGTATTGCCACTGGGTATAGAACTATGTGCTAAGTTACAAGTCTGTAGGTAAGCGGGAAGTTAGTTAAAAATGGATTGAAATATTCCCAAATTAAAATTAATTTTCCAAATATCTCGATCCGCGTGCCATCTAGCGAATTTTTTTTTTTTGATCCACTGCGCAAGTTTCAAGTCTCTGGATCATTGGCAAGATTCCCTTCGTTTTTCAGGGATTTGTAGTTATCTCAATTAGGGCGCCACCTAGCGGAAGTGTGTTTTCTACAAATTGTATTGTCACCGGTTCTCGAACTACGTGCTTAGTTACAAGTCTCTAGGTAACCGGGAAATTAGTTAAAATGGATTGTAATATTCCAACTCAAAATTAATTTTTCTAATATCTCGATCCATGCGACTCCTAGCGGAATTTTTTTAATAAACCATTGCATTGTCACCGTGTTCTGACTTATGGCTCAAGTTTCATATCTCCAGCTCACCGGGAAGTTACTCAAAAATCGATTGAAATATTCCCTGCCTTTCTTTCAGGGATTTTCGTTTATCTCGATTCGTCTGCCACCTGGCAGCATTTTGTTTTCGACGAATTGTAGTGCCATCGACTCGCAAACTATGTGCTGAGTTTCAAGTCTCTGGATCACCGAGTAGTTAGTTAAAAGTCGATCGCAAAATTTCCATTTTAAAATTAATTTACTGTATATCTCGATCCGTGCGCCACCTAGCGAATTTTTTTTTTGTTTCACTTGCATTGTAATGTCTCTCAGATCTGACCTATGTGCTAAGTATCAAGGGTCTAGCTCAACGAGAAGTTACCGAAAAAGACTTTTCCGTAGGTCAAAAATTCGTATGGAAATGAGGGGACAAATATGAAAGCGACTTAATATAAAGGTAGACAAAATACACTTAAAGGTTAAATTTAATATTTTTACGTTGACTGAAGGGCTTAACAAAATTTACACTACACTGTCTCCAATTCCATAAGAAAAGTTATCTCCGCACCAAGGTTCACTTTCCCATGGAACCTCCTAAAGCAGTTAAGTAAGTATAACAGTTGGTAAGAACGAACTTATTTGCCGTCTTAAATTACTATCCGTTTTTCGGTTATTGCCATAAAAAACTAAATAGCTTTTTACAAATGAAATATACAGATAATAGTGCACGTTGATTTGTTAATAACCAAATTGTAGTCAGATTCTTTTCTTGCTGGGTTCTTTTTCGCTATTTCAAGTTCCCTTTTGGGGCAACTTTCACCTCTTGTCTGTAGGGTAAATTAATATTATTATAAAGTATATCTACTATACTATATTTCTTTTCTTTTAGCATACTACGAAAAGTCCTTGAGCGAATCTCTTGATGAAAAAATAGTGTAGAAATAGATAAGAAATCAAGTTTTTAAACTTCTCATAAAATTAACCCCATTTAACCTAATTATATCTGTATGTGCTTGCATTAACTTTTTTATGTGCGAAACACTTTCAACTATTTTACTTTGCTAAACAATATATGTATACCTATATGTATGTATGTATTTAGACTTGGTATGGTTGGACCTGCATGCACTTTAGACATATTGACGTATGCATCCACCGGAAGAAACCACTTGTCTAGCATAAAATCGAATAAACGCAAACAAGACTAAACTGAGCAATGTTTTTTATTCTCATATTTAAAGCTTTTTTCGTTAGTGTAAATATTGCTATCATATACTTAGACTATATCCACTCGTATTCCATCCAGATGCTTTTGTCATCTACAACGCTTTGGTTATCCACTGGCATTGGGTTAACGCGCCGTCGGTCAAAGACAGTTCGCCTGCTCATTTTTGTTAAATGATATTATGAGCAGTTTGTTTTTTATGTATTCTTTCCTTACTATGCACTTCCACTTTTACTTGGTGGAACTGAACAGAAGGCTTGCGTCCGAAAGAGTGTTAGTTTTTTTTAAGTATTTTTCTTTTACCTTTTTTGTTCCTAAATGAGCATCTTTTTTTTCCTTTTATACTTTTTGCGGTTATTCGTTGTTTTCGTAAGCTCACTGTTGCCTGCTGTGTGTGAGTTGTTTTTTTTTTTGGTTAGCACGATACCCGCTGTTGCTACTGGGCTGGGCGCAGGCTCCATAGTAGACAGAAAGCCATCTGCTCGACGACGATTAATGATAAATTAGCTGTGGCTTTGCAATGTCGAAGTTATTCTTTTGTATTGTTTTTGGGTTCTTTAATACTTGCTATTAAAAATATTTTTTTAAATTTTTGGGTATTTGTTTTTTTATTTCAGCTAATTTTGTTTTTGTTCTTCTCTCTCAACTTTAATGTTATTTACGCGCCGTTTTTCGAATATTTTTTGTTTTTTTTTCTTTGTTTAAAACTTCTAAAGTTGCCACATACTCCAACGCAAACGCTGTTAAACTCATTGACGA
Source organism: Eurosta solidaginis (assembly GCF_040869045.1). Taxonomy (NCBI): domain Eukaryota; kingdom Metazoa; phylum Arthropoda; class Insecta; order Diptera; family Tephritidae; genus Eurosta; species Eurosta solidaginis. The sequence goes on along the minus strand of NC_090320.1, from coordinate 209,064,584 downwards.
TGATATCGTTAACGTCAACGTTTTCTTTATTATTTTACTACACTTTCGACTGGACTACCTCTGCTACTCACTCATACTCGTTTAAGCGTAGCGCATGTGCAGCCGTCATTTATTAACAATCGCGCCTTTACACATTTTAATGTGTTGAGTTGGGTCTGTTGGGTTAATTAAGGGGCTTTAAATTTTTACTTTATACATTTGTCGTCTTGGCTTCGTTTAATGGCTTCATTTACAGTCGTTTACAAAATTATCACAACACAAAAAGTATTTAGCAAACAAATTTCGTTGAACCATTTATGTGAGGTGTTGGCTTAAGTCATTTCATAGCATATAAATATTATGCGCCTGTATACATACATATATAAAGTCTTTGATGGCTACTTAAGTCATATTGAAAATAATTTCACTTTCCCATGAAATCATGACAAACTTTAGTGAAGTAAAAGGGTGAATTAATTGAAGCATACAACCACAATGTTGCAACACAGTGTCTCATTTTGTGCGGAAACTCGATTTAAGAGAGAAATAATTTGCACAGCTCGTTATGAATGCCATTTTCATCAGACGATTTTACAGAAGCCCGATAACTGTTTGCACTTAACAATAAGTGACGTTACCCTTTGTGACAATATCAGATGATGTGGAAAAAAGTCTTTTGGAACTCATTGGCGCCGGCGAGTACCGAAGAAGATTCAATGATTAAATGGACGAGCTCTAAACAGACATCAACACATCCTCATCATTAATTGGCGCCTAATCGCTTAGCGATTTTAGCCGTTACGTTGCAAGTCACGCCACCTATCCCTGTTTCGATAACTGACGCCAATTGGAAGCACCAAAGGAAGTCAAGTCTAGCAACATTTCCCAACTCAGTGGAGGCTTCCTCTGCTTCTAAACTGCAGTGAGTGACTGAATTACTTTGGCCGGAATTGAAAAACTAAACAGTTCACACGAACAGGATTGACTACCCAGGGAAAAGGCAGGCCAAAATGTTTATACTTCCGGCAACGAAAGTATCAGCCAAACTCATTCATCTAAGCAGGAAAGACCTAAGAACTCTCACTGGGTACTATACGGAACACTGTGGTCTACGATATCACCTAAGTAATTTAAATTTATCCTATACCTAAATTTGTTGTTTCTGTGCGCTGGATGATGAAACGCCGGTTCACATTCTCTGCGAATGCGTCGCTCTGGCTAGACAGATACTCTCGCATCTAGGTGGTGTGGCTCTTAGTCAAAAGCCTGAAGAGGTACTTAGATACATCAGAAGCCTCCAGATAAAAAATTAAGCTGAAACGTCATGCACAACAGATCTGCACAAAAGTCGCAGTGCTTCCGGGCCTAGTAATCATCATATATATTATTTCTAATTGCTGATTTCATTTACGGGTCCCTTTTTCGCTCTTATTTGGAATCCAAACCTACAAATAAAGTTTTGGTTGTAAAGATGGAGATTCGGGCTAATAGCGAGCTTTGGGTAATTTTGATCGTAGAGCTTTTGTTTAGCTATATTTTATTAAATTAATTTGTTAAAAATAAACGATTGTGAGCACACCAAGAAACCTATTTGTGCTATGGCACTAATGTGAATATTTGTACTGCATTACTGGCAGTTGCTATTATACGCTAGATGGCAGCGCAAGCTGTAAGTTTTAATTGATTGATAGAACAGCTGATTTTTGTTGATATTTGATAAGAAACTTTTATATTGGTTGTGCAAGATGCGCACAGGTCCGGCTCGTAATAATATTAATAAATTGTCATATATGCGTAAAGCTCATACAGCTCGTCATTAAACCTCCTTCGATAATCGTCTTCGACATCACAGGCAGGACCACAAATTTTCGGGAAAAGTTTTCTCTGGAACACTGAAAGAGTCATCCCTTCTTCTCCCAACACCGTCCATGTAACTGAGCCATACGTTAGGGCAGGTAATATTAGCGACTTGTAGAGCATGATTATTGTTCGCAGAGAGAGGACTTTACTTTCCAATTGCTTACTGATTCCAATGTAGCACTTGTTGGCAAGTTTATTCTCCGTTTGATTTCTAAGCCAATATTGTTTTTGCTGTTAATGATGGTTAAAACATGGACGAAATCCCTCACAGTCTGGAATTTATATCCGTCTATACTGACGTGGATGCCAAAGCGCGAATGTGCAGATCTTTCTTAGATGACAGCAAGTACCTTATCTTGTCTTCATTTACTGCAAGACTCAAATTTTTTCTTCTCTATCTATTCCAGAGAAGGCAGAACTGACATCGCGTTTGTTAGGGCCAATAATATTGTGACGAGTATTAACAACACTAAGGGATATTATCATCTCTAAGCGAATACTAAGCAGTTACTGGTATGTACATAAGGAAATCAATCATTATGTCTACACATGTGTACATACAAGAATCGTAGAGATACGCACAAACACATGCATATATTTGAGATACTTACAAAAGTATGCAATCATCGGTGGCTATGCGAGAGGCCAGCATGAGACCACGCAGAGTTCGGCGCCTCTTATTCGGCAGGGTTCAGCAATTGCAGAGGAAATGGGTGACTTCTTCCTTACAACCTACTTGGTTATTGAAGGTTATTCCCATTCTTTCTGCGTGTGGGTCAAATGGTCAGTGTTCTGTGATTGTGGCTGTCATCCTTAATATCTCTTTTTTAGACAATTTCAGTAAATGCTCGGTTTTTTTATGATTTTAGTCCTGCCAATTTTTTCGGATGTGAGCAGTCGATGTAGTTTGAAGCGTAAAAGATAGGACTCTTAAATAAAGTTAGCTCCCTGCTGTGACAGAACCACCCAATACATGTGAATGTGTCTTTCGGCTGCTGGGAAAAGCTCACTAGGCTTTACTCGAAAAATCATTGAACATAATTTTTGAGAGACCCAAAAAAGAGCCAGCTAGAGGTAGCGCCATCCTTGCAGAGTGAAAATGATAATTTCATAAATTGCTCCACTGTACGCCATACAATATTTAACAGCAAGTACCGTTGACGTTGACCAACCACCACCCGCACTCGCTTGTGGCATGTGAACTCTCGTGTATATGTGAATGAGTTCTTGTAAATAGGCAGACAAGAACAAACGTTATATGGAAGTAAGTTTATCACTGAAGTAACCTTTAGTTTTTCGCTTTCAACGTAAAGTTGGTTACGATTTGCTTCATTGGCGACAAGAACAACAACCAAATATTTCTAAGTTGGCTTTTTAGTAAGATTCAGTGGTTGGCGTGTGAAATTGAAACTGCTATGTGAAACTTTACAAACAGAAACACACATGTGCATGTACCCAGCAGTGAACACCAAGTGGGTTTCAAGTATTCGTGAAGTTCCATGTGTAAATATAGAGGTGTACTTCTAGAAAACCTACGATCTGAAGATAACTAGAGCTCGTCGTTGAAGTTAAACCCCAAAAGAGGTAACTTTATCAGAAACAAATAATTTTTGAGAAGAGCTGTGTCGACTTCTAGCGCATTGTCGTCGAGTTATCAGTTTATCAACGGCTTGTTATCGACGGGTTGCAGATATCGGTATCTGTTTCAAAACACGCCGATGAGTCGCCGTTAATAAATCTATAACACGCCGCTATCAAATTGGTTATACTAAGATATGAGCCAATAAATTTTCAATAACAAACCAATAACTTTTCGTTTACAAATCGATTATTTTTCAAAAAAAATATAAAACTATTCGATATCAGACATAGCACACTTCCATAACCAACCGAGGCTGCTTCGATATCAAATCGATAATTTTTTGATAACATATTGGTAAGTTTTCGATGAAAAATCGATTACTTTTCGACAACGTATCGATAATTTTTTATTACAAATTGATACATTTTCGCTAACAAATCAACAACGTTTCCAAACAAATCAATATTCTATCAACAACATATCGATAACTCGTCGTTAAAACTTATGGATTACGCTTATTATGGTTATCAAATTTTGAACATTTTCATACCAAATTAATAACACGTGGATAACAAAGCTTTGGTAAACAAACCCGTAAGTCGTTTAAAAGAAATACTCAATACTCATATACCTATTGATAAATAATCTTTAAGTTGGGTTAGGTTGAACTGGCCGGTCAATATAGACCTCAAATAGATTGAATGTGTTCATTGAGATACAGGAATTTTTTTTACGACCAAACGGAAAAATCAAAATTAGGTATCAGGACTTACGTTATAAAACCACTCCGTACTTCTGCGCCCTGCGCTGCTGTCGACGTCGTTTTATAAAAATTGTGGGCGCAAAGAGAGATCAAACTTTCCTCCACCCTTTGGCCCCAACCCAAAAAAAGGTATCTCCTTTCACTAAGTATCAGATCGGTGTATCGATACGAGTCCTCTTTTGGAGGAATGTGGCATAGATGGCTCATCATTTAACTTCCTTCGAATTACGCCATTGGCAAAGTAGTCATTCCAAATCCTTCAAGGGCCTTCCTATCTTCTTCTGAAACCGTTCATTATTCGTAGCGGTGCGAGGACATTTACTTCGTTACTGACTAAGACTCAGCAGCACTTGGGTAATATGATTCTACGCTCGATTTACAGGATGATTTTGTTTTTTTTTTGTTTACGCTGGTTTCCAAATTAAAATTTGAATTGTAAGGTGTGCTGTTGCTGTTTAGATGTTAGAAAAATTTGTGGCTAGTCCTACTAACTCTTGTTGTTATTGTTGTGTTATGACAAAGACAGTTCCCGAAATTTTTGGGAAGTGTTATCGATGTTGATAGTCCCTTCAAAAATATAGATCCGAAGCGTTGCGGATACCAGGACCAATAAAGTAGTAACCCAACTACGACAGTAACGATTGATAACACACCGTACACTCTTCTGTGTTGCGTTTATTTAGACCAACGGTCGTCACCCCATAAGCGCTTTCAAGCAATTGTTTTTGTACAACGCTTAGGCAAGCGCACCACCCATCTCCGCGCGCACGCATTCTATCCTCTCGCCTATAACCGAATGTATTTTGCTGTGCCCATTAAATTTTAGACCATAAATATCGTTACTATAGGTAAACATTTGTTCTTTAAATTTTAGATTTATTGCTACGCTCGTCTTCTTCAGTAGATCGGTTTCGAATGGCTCCCAGCGGTCTTTTCTCAACCTGGTGGTAATGCTCAACGTTTAGTAATGAGCTTGGAATTTATGCAAATTCAAGCATGGCTACATGTTTGGTAGTCTTCTACGTCAGCCTTTGATGAGACTTTTTCATCTTCCCCTTAAGACTCATGAGCTTCTGCAATAATTTTAAGATTTATCCACTGAGCCTTGCGTGTTTCGTAATTCAACGCATTTTCCTAAAGTGTAATAAGTTTGCTACATTACAAACCATAGAAAACCTAGTTACGAGCTAATTAAGCATTAGTTCATTTGACTACTGGGGATGTATGTATACACTTACTCATCCACACTTGCATTTCTTGAATGCATTCGTTCGTAGCACGTAATTTAAAATTGTGATAACTCAATGAATTGAGTTCTAGTGATAAGTAAGTGTGAGGATTTATAAAATTGAAAATCGATATAAAAATTGTTAAAACCTAAAATACGAGTGTACGAGTATTTTAACTTATAAGCAGGTTCTTATGACGCAGCTGTAAAAAGTATCTAATTGTAAATAAATACTCGCCTGCATATAAAATCGTAAAGAAGAAAATTGGGGTGCGCCAACTTGTCAGTTGCTCAATTTGATGATTTTTATTCGATATGCAGACAAAAAACATAAAAAATAACATTTTTTAAATAAATCAATTATTCAAGCAGATGAATGCCAGGGCCAGGGGCATATTTTTTAAGATAATTAATTGAATGTGATATAAACGAGAACTATTTTAATTTTTTAATTGCGCCGCGACGCTCTTCCGCTTATATCATTATACCTTTCATGAAAATGAAATGGTATATTAATTTCGTCACGAAACCGAAAATTGTAAGTCCTTAAAGGAAAATAGATAGACCCACCATTAAGTATACCGAAATAATCAGGTTGAAGAGCTGAGTTGATTTAGCCATGTCCGTCTGTCCGTCTGTCCGTCTGTCCGTCTGTCTGTTTGTATGCAAACTAGTCCCTCAATTTTTGAGATATCTTGATAAAATTTGGTGAGCGGGTGTATTTGGGTGTCCGATTGGACATTTGTCGGAACCGACCGGATCGGACCACTATAGCTTATATCCTCCATACAACCGATTTTTCAGAAAAAGAGGATTTTTGTAATATCTTACCCAATTTAACAGATTGAAGCTTCAAACTTCACCATATACTTTCGTATATTGCACATATTGTTGGCTGAAAAAATTGATGAGATCGGTCGTATATATAGTATATATCCCCCACAACCGATTGTTCAGATAAGGAACTTTTCGTAATTACTGCCCCATTTTAAGAGCTAGAGGCTTCAAATTTCAACGAATGCTTAGGTATATAGCATATATTGTTGTCTGAAAAAATCATAAAGATCGGTGGAATATATAGTATATATATGGTGGTATATATAGTATATATATATAGTATATATATATATATATATTTTCGCAAATTTTAGCCCCATTTTAACAGCTAGAAGCTTCAAATTTCACCGAATACTTACGTATATAGCATATATTGTTGTCTGAAAAAATCATAGAGATCGGTGGTATATATATTATATACTTCATATAAACTGCATTTTGACCACTTTTTTACGGCAAGAAGCTTCAAAATTCATCAAATTTCATCAAATAGCTACGTTTACGTCATATATTTTTGAAATACGTGATTCGTAGTCATAGTTTTTACACGCAGACCACAAAAAACCTGAAACTTTGCATCCTCACACAAATTACCTACCTGTTTTTATACTCAGTTGAGCAGAGCTCACAGAGTATATTAAGTTTGATTGGATAACGGTTGGTTGTACATATATACAGGAATCGAGATAGATATAGACTTCCATATATCAAAATAATCAGGATCGAAAAAAAATTTGATTGAACCATGTCCGTCCGTCCGTCCGTCCGTCCGTCCGTTAACACGATAACTTGAGTAAATTTTGAGATATCTTGATGAAATTTGGTATGTAGGTTCCTGAGCACTCATCTCAGATCGCTATTTAAAATGAACGATATCGGACTATAACCACGCCCACTTTTTCGATATCGAAAATTTCGAAAAACCGAAAAAGTGCGATAACTCATTACAAAAGACAGATAAAGCGACGAAACTTGGTAGATGGGTTGAAGTTATGACGCAGAATAGAAAATTAGTAAGATTTTGGACAATGGGCGTGGCCCCGCCCACTTTTACAAGAAGGTAATTTAAAAGTTTTGCAAGCTGTAATTTGGCAGTCGTTGAAGATATCATGATGAAATTTGGCAGGAACGTTACTACTATTACTCTATATGTGCTAAATAAAAATTAGCAAAATTGGATTAAGAACACGCCCACTTTTTAAAAAAAAATTTTTTTAAATTCAAATTTTAACAAAAAATTTAATATCTTTACTGTATATAAGTAAATTAAGTCAAAATTCAACTCCAGTAATGATATGATGCAACAAAATACAAAAATAAAAGAAAATTTCAATTCATTCATTTAGTTTGTCTAGAATACTTTTATTGCCATAAGTCGAACAAAAATTTACCAATCCTTCTCAAATTTGGTAGGAGCATAGATTCTATGACGGTAACTGTTCTCTGTGAAAATGGGCGAAATCGGTGGAAGCCACGCCCAGTTTTTATACACAGTCCACCGTGTGTCCTTCCGCTCTGCCATTAACACAATAACTTGAGCAAAATCCGATATATCTTTACTAAACTTAGCCCACGTACTTACCTGAGCTCACTTTTTCTTGGTATAAAAAATGGGCGAAATCTGACCATAACCACGCCCACTTTCTCGATATCGAAAATTACGAAAAATGAAAAAAATGCCATAATTCTATACCAAATACGAAAAAAGGGATGAAACATGGTAACTGGATTGGTTTGTTGACGCAAAATATAACTTTGGAAAAATCTTTGTAAAATGGGTGTGACACCTACCATATTAAGTAGAAGAAAATGAAAAAGTTCTACAAGGCGAAATCAACAGCCCTTGGAATCTTGGCAGGAATACTGTTAGTGGTATTGCATATATAAATAAATTAGCAGTACCCGACAGATGATTTTCTGGATCACCTGGTCCACATTTTGGTGGATATCACGAGAACGCCTTCACATATAAATCTAAGGGCCACTCGCTTTTAAAACCCTCATTAATACCTTTAATTTGATATCCATATCGTACAAAAACATACCAGAGTCACCCCTGTCCCACCCTAATGGCGATATCTCGAAAAGGCGTCCACCTATAGAACTAATGCCCCCTCTCTCTTAAAATGCTCAGTAACACCTTTCGTTTGATACCCATATCGTACAAACATTCTAGAGTAACCCCTGGCCCACCCTAATGGCGATATCTCGAAAAGGCGTCCACCTATAGACCTAGTGTCCACTCCCTCTTAAAATGCTCAGTAACACCTTTCGTTTGATACCCATATCGTACAAACATTCTAGAGTCACCCCTGGCCTACCCTAATGGCAATATCTCGAAAAGGCGTCCACCTATAGACCTAATGCCCAATCCCTCTTAAAATGCTCAGTAACAGCTTTCGTTTGATACCCATATCGTACAAACATTCTAGAGTCACACCTGGCCCACCCTAATGGCGATATTTCGAAAAGACGTCCACCTATAGAACTAAGGATTACTCCCTTTTAAAATACTCATTACCACCTTTCATTTGATACCCATATCGTACAAACACATTCTAGAGTCACCCTGGCCCACCCTAATGGCGATATCTCGAAAAGGCGTCCACCTATAGACCTAATGTCCACTCCCTCTTAAAATGCTCAGTAACACCTTTCGTTTGATACCCATATCGTACAAACATTCTAGAGTCACCCCTGGCCCACCCTAATGGCGATATCTCGAAAAGGCGTCCACCTATAGACCTAATGTACACTCCCTCTTAAAATGCTCAGTAACACCTTTCGTTTGATACCCATATCATACAAACATTCTAGAGTCACCCCTGTCCCACCCTAATGGCGATATCTCGAAAAGGCGTCCACCTATAGACCTAATGCCCACTCCCTCTTAAAATGCTCAGTAACACCTTTCGTTTGATACCCATATCGTACAAACATTCTAGAGTCACACCTGGCCCACCCTAATGGCGATATCTCGAAAAGGCGTCCACCTATAGAACTAAGGATTACTCCCTTTTAAAATACTCATTACCACCTTTCATTTGATACCCATATCGTACAAACACATTCTAGAGTCACCCTGGCCCACCCTAATGGCGATATCTCGAAAAGGCGTCCACCTATAGACCTAATGCCCACTCCCTCTTAAAATGCTCAGTAACACCTTTCGTTTGATACCCATACCGTACAAACATTCTAGAGTCACCCTTGGTCCAGCTTTATGGCGATATCTCGAAAAGGCGTCCACCTATAGAACTAAGGATTACTCCCTTTTAAAATACTCATTACCACCTTTCATTTGATACCCATATCGTACAAACACATTCTAGAGTCACCCTGGCCCACCCTAATGGCGATATCTCGAAAAGGCGTCCACCTATAGACCTAATGCCCACTCCCCCTTAAAATGCTCAGTAACACCTTTCGTTTGATACCCATATCGTACAAACATTCTAGAGTCACCCTTGGTCCACCTTTATGGCGATATCTCGAAAAGGCGTCCACCTATAGAACTAAGGATTACTCCCTTTTAAAATACTCCTTACCACCTTTCATTTGATACCCATATCGTACAAACACATTCTAGAGTCACCCCTGGCCCACCCTAATGGCGATATCTCGAAAAGGCGTCCACCTATAGACCTAATGCCCACTCCCTCTTAAAATGCTCAGTAACACCTTTCGTTTGATACCCATATCGTACAAACATTCTAGAGTCACCCCTGGCCCACCCTAATGGCGATATCTCGAAAGGGCATCCACCTATAGACCTAATGCCCACTCCCTCTTAATATGCTCAGTAACACCTTTCGTTTGATGCACATATCGTACAAACACATTCTAGAGTCACCCCTGGCCCACCCTAATGACGATATCTCGAAAAGGCGTCCACCTATAGACCTCATGCCCACTCCCTCTTAAAACGCTCAGTAACACCTTTCGTTTGATACCCATACCGTACAAACATTCTAGAGTCACCCCTGGCCCACCCTAATGGCGATATCTCGAAAAGGCGTCCACCTATAGACCTAATGCCCACTCCCTCTTAAAATGCTCAGTAACACCTTTCATTTGATTCCCATATCGTACAAACACATTCTAGAGACACCCCTGGTCCACCTTTATGGCGATATCTCGAAACGGCGTCCACCTATGGAACTAAGGATCACTCCTTTTCAAAATACTCATTAACAGCTTTCATTTGATACCCATATCGTACAAACACATTATAGAATCACCCCTGGTCCACCTTAATGGGGACATCTCGAAAAGGCGTCCACCGATAGACCTAAGGCCCACTCCCTCTTAAAATGCTCAGTAACACCTTTCATTTGATACCCATATCGTACAAACAAATTCTAGAGTCAGCCCTGGTCTACCTTTATGGCGATATCCCTAAATGGCGTTCATCCATAGAACTATGGCCTATTCTCTCTTAAAATACTCTTTAATACCTTTCATTTGATACACATGTTATACAACCACATTCCAGGGTTACCCCAGATTGATTTTCCTTATTTTGTCTCCATAGCTCTCAACTGAGTATGTTATGTTCGGTTACACCCGAACTTAGCCTTCCTTACTTGTTTATTTTATATTTATCTTAAAAATCGTTAAGGTATGTAGATCTGTTCACTATATATTTCTTATCTTATACATCCGATTATTCGGAGATTACGAACGGGATAAGATTATTGTTCAGCCCCATTCATGAAAGGTATGAAGTCTTCGGCACAGCCGAAGACAGTCCCGTTCTTACTTGTTTTTATTTATTTTATTATTATACTCAGTTGAGCAGAGCTCACAGAGTATATTAAGTTTGATTGGATAACGGTTGGTTGTACATATATAAAGGAATCGAGATAGATATAGACTTCCATATATCAAAATAATCAGGATCGAAAAAAAATTTGATTGAGCCATGTCCGTCCGTCCGTCCGTCCGTCCGTCCGTCCACCGTCCGTCCGTCCGTCCGTCCGTTAACACGATAACTTGAGTAAATTTTGAGATATCTTGATGAAATTTGGTATGTAGGTTCCTGAGCACTCATCTCAGATCGCTATTTAAAATGAACGATATCGGACTATAACCACGCCCACTTTTTCGATATCGAAAATTTCGAAAAACCGAAAAAGTGCGATAACTCATTACAAAAGACAGATAAAGCGACGAAACTTGGTAGATGGGTTGACGTTATGACGCAGAATAGAAAATTAGTAAGATTTTGGACAATGGGCGTGGCCCAGCCCACTTTTACAAGAAGGTAATTTAAAAGTTTTGCAAGCTGTAATTTGGCAGTCGTTGAAGATATCATGATGAAATTTGGCAGGAACGTTACTACTGTTACTCTATATGTGCTAAATAAAAATTAGCAAAATTGGATTAAGAACACGCCCACTTTTTAAAAAAAAATTTTTTTAAATTCAAATTTTAACAAAAAATTTAATATCTTTACTGTATATAAGTAAATTAAGTCAAAATTCAACTCCAGTAATGATATGATGCAACCAAATACAAAAATAAAAGAAAATTTCAAAATGGGCGTGGCTCCGCCCATTTTCATTTAGTTTGTCTAGAATACTTTTATTGCCATAAGTCGAACAAAAATTTACCAATCCTTCTCAAATTTGGTAGGAGCATAGATTCTATGACGGTAACTGTTCTCTGTGAAAATGGGCGAAATCGGTGGAAGCCACGCCCAGTTTTTATACACAGTCCACCGTCTGTCCTTCCGCTCGGCCATTAACACAATAACTTGAGCAAAATCCGATATATCTTTACTAAACTTAGCCCACGTACTTACCTGAGCTCACTTTTCTTGGTATAAAAAATGGGCGAAATCTGACCATAACCACGCCCACTTTATAGATATCGAAAATTACGAAAAATGAAAAAAATGCCATAATTCTATACCAAATACGAAAAAAGGGATGAAACATGGTAACTGGATTGGTTTGTTGACGCAAAATATAACTTTGGAAAAATCTTTGTAAAATGGGTGTGACACCTACCATATTAAGTAGAAGAAAATGAAAAAGTTCTACAAGGCGAAATCAACAGCCCTTGGAATCTTGGCAGGAATACTGTTAGTGGTATTGCATATATAAATAAATTAGCAGTACCCGACAGATGATTTTCTGGATCACCTGGTCCACATTTTGGTGGATATCACGAGAACGCCTTCACATATACATCTAAGGGCCACTCGCTTTTAAAACCCTCATTAATACCTTTAATTTGATATCCATATCGTACAAAAACATACCAGAGTCACCCCTGTCCCACCCTAATGGCGATATCTCGAAAAGGCGTCCACCTATAGAACTAATGCCCCCTCTCTCTTAAAATGCTCAGTAACACCTTTCGTTTGATACCCATATCGTACAAACATTCTAGAGTAACCCCTGGCCCACCCTAATGGCGATATCTCGAAAAGGCGTCCACCTATAGACCTAGTGTCCACTCCCTCTTAAAATGCTCAGTAACAGCTTTCGTTTGATACCCATATCGTACAAACATTCTAGAGTCACCCCTGGCCCACCCTAATGGCAATATCTCGAAAAGGCGTCCACCTATAGACCTAATGCCCACTCCCTCTTAAAATGCTCAGTAACACCTTTCGTTTGATACCCATATCGTACAAACATTCTAGAGTCACCCCTGGCCCACCCTAATGGCAATATCTCGAAAAGGCGTCCACCTATAGACCTAATGCCCAATCCCTCTTAAAATGCTCAGTAACAGCTTTCGTTTGATACCCATATCGTACAAACATTCTAGAGTCACACCTGGCCCACCCTAATGGCGATATTTCGAAAAGGCGTCCACCTATAGAACTAAGGATTACTCCCTTTTAAAATACTCATTACCACCTTTCATTTGATACCCATATCGTACAAACACATTCTAGAGTCACCCTGGCCCACCCTAATGGCGATATCTCGAAAAGGCGTCCACCTATAGACCTAATGTCCACTCCCTCTTAAAATGCTCAGTAACACCTTTCGTTTGATACCCATATCGTACAAACATTCTAGAGTCACCCCTGGCCCACCCTAATGGCGATATCTCGAAAGGGCGTCCACCTATAGACCTAATGCCCACTCCCTCTTAAAATGCTCAGTAACACCTTTCGTTTGATGCACATATCGTACAAACACATTCTAGAGTCACCCCTGGCCCACCCTAATGACGATATCTCGAAAAGGCGTCCACCTATAGACCTCATGCCCACTCCCTCTTAAAATGCTCAGTAACACCTTTCGTTTGATACCCATACCGTACAAACATTCTAGAGTCACCCCTGGCCCACCCTAATGGCGATATCTCGAAAAGGCGTCCACCTATAGACCTAATGCCCACTCCCTCTTAAAATGCTCAGTAACACCTTTCGTTTGATACCCATATCGTACAAACATTCTAGAGTCACCCCTGGCCCACCCTAATGGGATATCTCGAAAGGGCGTCCACCTATAGACCTAATGCCCACTCCCTCTTAAAATGCTCAGTAACACCTTTCGTTTGATACCCATACCGTACAAACATTCTAGAGTCACCCTTGGTCCAGCTTTATGGCGATATCTCGAAAAGGCGTCCACCTATAGAACTAAGGATTACTCCCTTTTAAAATACTCATTACCACCTTTCATTTGATACCCATATCGTACAAACACATTCTAGAGTCACCCTGGCCCACCCTAATGGCGATATCTCGAAAAGGCGTCCACCTATAGACCTAATGCCCACTCCCTCTTAAAATGCTCAGTAACACCTTTCGTTTGATACCCATATCGTACAAACATTCTAGAGTCACCCTTGGTCCACCTTTATGGCGATATCTCGAAAAGGCGTCCACCTATAGAACTAAGGATTACTCCCTTTTAAAATACTCCTTACCACCTTTCATTTGATACCCATATCGTACAAACACATTCTAGAGTCACCCCTGGCCCACCCTAATGGCGATATCTCGAAAAGGCGTCCACCTATAGACCTAATGCCCACTCCCTCTTAAAATGCTCAGTAACACCTTTCGTTTGATACCCATATCGTACAAACATTCTAGAGTCACCCCTGGCCCACCCTAATGGCGATATCTCGAAAGGGCGTCCACCTATAGACCTAATGCCCACTCCCTCTTAAAATGCTCAGTAACACCTTTCGTTTGATGCACATATCGTACAAACACATTCTAGAGTCACCCCTGGCCCACCCTAATGACGATATCTCGAAAAGGCGTCCACCTATAGACCTCATGCCCACTCCCTCTTAAAATGCTCAGTAACACCTTTCGTTTGATACCCATACCGTACAAACATTCTAGAGTCACCCCTGGCCCACCCTAATGGCGATATCTCGAAAAGGCGTCCACCTATAGACCTAATGCCCACTCCCTCTTAAAATGCTCAGTAACACCTTTCATTTGATTCCCATATCGTACAAACACATTCTAGAGACACCCCTGGTCCACCTTTATGGCGATATCTCGAAACGGCGTCCACCTATGGAACTAAGGATCACTCCTTTTCAAAATACTCATTAACAGCTTTCATTTGATACCCATATCGTACAAACACATTATAGAATCACCCCTGGTCCACCTTAATGGGGACATCTCGAAAAGGCGTCCACCGATAGACCTAAGGCCCACTCCCTCTTAAAATGCTCAGTAACACCTTTCATTTGATACCCATATCGTACAAACAAATTCTAGAGTCAGCCCTGGTCTACCTTTATGGCGATATCCCTAAATGGCGTTCATCCATAGAACTATGGCCTATTCTCTCTTAAAATACTCTTTAATACCTTTCATTTGATACACATGTTATACAACCACATTCCAGGGTTACCCCAGATTGATTTTCCTTATTTTGTCTCCATAGCTCTCAACTGAGTATGTTATGTTCGGTTACACCCGAACTTAGCCTTCCTTACTTGTTTTTAAATTGTTTACAGTGTGCAGCTGGATAAAGGCCAAATAGATAAACAGTCACAAGCGGGTAAATGTATTAACGTACAACATATGTAATATGCATTTGTGTATTCATGGAAAGTAAGGCAAATAACCTTTGACTTTCCCTTTTATATTGACATTTATTTCCTAAATTTTGTAAGCACTTATACCTCAGTGTATACATACATGTGTACCTACTTTAATACATACATAAGTATGTACATTATTGGGGTGCATTCTTTGTCAATTCAACTACTTTTTTAAACATAACGGTTTCTTTATACCCAGCGTGCACTTGGACGCAAGTAAGTTGTACATAATGGCATAAAGGAATCGAGATAGACATTGACTTCCTTTTATCAAAACTATCAGCATCGTTCGAGGTATCGAATGCAAAGTGTCGATACCGTACTTATTACAGGTATCGCTCTTCAAGTACAGCGCGTGAATGTCAGCTGGCGCAGCTAAGAATCAACCAAGTAATGCGCAGTATAAATAGATGAATGAATGACTAGCTTGCGACAGCTAAGTCTGAGATTATGATCCTTGGCAACTACGTTACTGTTGGCAGTCATAAAATTGAAAATAGTAAAATACTTCGTTTATTTGGGAACCAAAATTAACAACAGCTTTGATATCCAGCGAAGATTGACTCTTTTATATAAATGATATCTTGTAATAAACAGGCAATTGAAAAATAAAATCCTCTCTCGGCAAACGAAAATCATGTTCTGCAAGTCACTTATCGTACCCGTACTGCAATTTGGTGCAGAAAAATGCACCATGACAACATTGTATAAGGCGGCTATGGGACTGTTCGAGAGAAATATTCTTTCAAAGATTAACGAAACTCTACGATTTGGGGACGGCAATTACCGAAGAGAATTTAATGTTGAGCTATTGTTGTTGTTGTATTAATGATTAAGATACTCCTCAAGAGCTGGGAGTGTTATCGATGTTGGTGGCCTTTTACAGGATATAGATCCGGTACGTTTCGATAACAAAGCGCCTCTCCACCCCCTACTTCCATGAAGAACTTGGGGTCGCTAGATCCTCGCTGCTAAATATGTATATGATACATTCATATTTGTAACCGGATTCCCCTCGCGTAGGTGAGGATGAAAATTGGTTTGCGGAAGCTTTGAAGGTATAAAACTTTGTATTGCGCTTATCAACACCTTGAATCCCTTAATGTTGAGCTCTACAAACTTTACACAGACATCAACATAGTTCAGCGAATTAAAACACACCGGCTACACTGGCTAGGCCATGCTATGCGAATGAAAGCATTTTTTGTCGGAACCTACCTATGGTAGCAGAGCAAGAGGGCGGCCCTCATTTCGTGGGAAGCACAAATTCCCTTGGTGTGGCCAATTTGCACGAGCGACTGGCGCGCCTTTTTGAACGGCCATAACCGGTTAAACGGTGTCAGTCGTAAATCTTGGGGAGACCATAAATTCGACATATAGCTCGCCAGCTCTGTAGTCAATAGGAGAATCATAAGGTAAGAATCCGTACTAATTGTGTCTTGTACGAGAATCAGTTTACTGCTTCATAAATTCAATATTGAACAGGCTGATTCCACAGTAATTAACGCGGTATGTGGGATTGCTTTCATGTGGGTCGTGCAGAGCACACTTAAATTTTAATCTGGCGATAAGCGCTTGTTCGGCTTTATGCCAAAAAGTAGTTTATACGTGCTGTTGTGCTTGGATAGCTTTGTGGAAGTTTTGTAATTTCTTGACGCCTTGTTATTTTGTGGCCGAAATGTGGTAATTTTCGATTGGAGTTGGTATATCGGGCTCGTCATCTCCTTTGCTATATAGAACTTAGCAGAGTTATTCCCTCCTTAACTTATTGCATGCTCAATACCTTGAGAAAAGATGTTTCCACATCAAAAATGTCTCAGAAATCAAGAGGGCATAGTACTGTCGATGTCAAAATATGCACTTGAATCTTTCTAAGAGTAGTAATTGAAGTACAGATGCGATAGACATAGAACGCGCCATATAATGTGAACTCCTTAGCAAACTCGTTTACTTCAGCCAAAGACTTTAGAAAAATACGTCAACTATTGATACCGACTCACACACAATTACGTGTACATTCATATATCCTTGTATCCACAATCCATTTCAGGATTCGTATTATTTTATTGCCTGTCCATTTTTATTCTTACATACTTTTTTCCATTTATTGCCAACATTTGTCTACTTGAATTGATCCCTGCCAGAAACTTGGTTGGCTTTTTGCCATTTGAAAAAAAAAGAAAATAACCGCTGCAAAAGAAAAATCTGAGCTCTCTGTATACTCTGTGCTTCAAAGGGATATTGGTACAGCGAGATAGCACTTGTTGTACATGTATTGGTGGCTTTTGATGCCATCACCAGCACTGCAACTGCCACTGCTCTTCTCCCTTGATCCTGTTGCATATTGGTTGTGTCAATTTGCATTTCACCAAGCATCGATTTTATTGCAATTTAACAGAACGAATTTCAGATATTTACGTGAACGTTTTTCTTTTTCATATGTTATACGTGTAAGAATATATGTAAGCGTATGTAGGGATTTTTTTAATTTTTTTGATATTCGCTTATATAAAACAACCATGTGTACATACGAATGCAAGGTAGAGTTCGGAGTTATTGGATTTCCATACGTACGTGCGTCACATATAACAAAAAATTGTACTTCATTCGTAGGTTCAAATTCTATGGAATGATTGCAGGACTACACTGTAAGAAATGCTGCTAGTAAAATCAACAAATCGGTTCTGTTGTTCTTGACTTAACGGAGATTCTGCGAAATTTATCGAATTATGGTTAATTCGAGCGAGTTGTTTGTCAAACGAAGTGTAGTCATTTCAACAGAAGAGAAATTGTCGCTCTTAACTTAACAAAATTCTGTAAAATTTACAGATTCCTGGTCAATCTAACTGATTTTTCTGTTAACACAACTGATTCCACTGGCCATTTCAACAGCGTTCAACAGTCAATACATGAGCAAATTTCAAAGCGAATTTTACGCTAACTGCGCTCTGTACTTTGTATTTATGACGATGGTACCACTTACTACAAAAAAAAAAAAAATGCCAAAATAAGAAAACCACCAAATCGAAAAAACACGCAAAATAGGAAAACAACAAAAAATTATTTTTTAGGGTTATCAATACAAAACGAAAAACCCTTTTTTGAATTTACTGTGAAAAAACTTATGAGATACCGGGACACCTATTTATCGGGTACAATTTTGCAACTTCTCCTCCAAGTGAAATGCAAAATTGCGCCCTCATGTTGCTAAAGTTTTGTTTGAACGAACAGGATTTTTCCAAAATTAGTAACATTTTGTGCAGGTTTTTACGAATTTTCACTAACGAACGATTTTAATAAGATAATAAAAAACATCCTTTTTTAATGTTGATGTTTCCGACAACATAAAAGTTTGAGTTGTTTTGGAATCGTTTCAACTTAGACTGTTACGAAAATTAAACTTGCCGAATTACATGTAAAGTTACTTAAGTGTGGCAACCCTACAAGCGAGAGAATAAATTGAGAATGGGCTGAGCTGCAACTGAAAGAATTGAAAATCAGTTTTGTGACTACTATTTTCATTTCTATTTGCAAAGCGAAGTTCAAAACTATAAATAAAATAAATTACAAAATATAAAATTTGGTGAAAGTCCGTTTAATAAAACAAAATAATAAAGTGTATAATATTTAATGTGTGCCAGCATATTTGATGCAAGCCTAGTTGACGTTCGGTTAGTAAGTGGCACCGTGGTGTAATGGTAGCGTGCTCCGCCTGCCACACCGTATGCCCTGGGTTCGCACCCCGCCCAAAGCAACATAAAAATTGTAGAAATAAGGTTTTTCAATTAGAAGAAAATTTTTCTAAGCGGTGTCGCCCCTCGGCAGTGTTTGGCAAGCGCTCCGAGTGTATTTCTGCCATGAAAAGATGTCAGTGAAAACTCATATGCCTCGCAGATTGCCGTTCGGAGTCGGCATAAAACATGTAGGTCTCGTCCGGCCAATTTGTAGGGAAATCAAGAGGAGCACGACGCAAATTGGCAGAGAAGCTCGGCCTAAAATCTCTTCGGAGGTTATCGCGCCTTACATTTTTTTGTCGCAACAACTTTTTTTGTTCATTTGACTACTAAAACGGTCAACTACGAATCCACGATTTGTGCGCAGTTGATTCAACATCTTGATGCGATGGATAAAATTGACTGAAATTTTGGTTGACTGACCCGTATTTCGGTTGATTTTACCAGTCTTTTTCTTTCAATGTAGGGTTTCTTTTTATTTTTTTCTTGGTTTAACCGACAAGTCGATTCGAGGTGAGTTCTTCCTAAAAGATAAATCCAGTAAAAACAAATGTAATGCCCTCTTCTCCACGAAAGGGCCTCCCCTTCCTTTACCACTGATACCAGCAGAGCATGCCGATATGAGCACATGATAAGGTGTAACATTTGAATTCAATCTCAAAATATGAACTCTACCAGCAAAGCCGATGAGAATTTATTCGCCTTTTTAAGTTTTGTAAGAACGTCTTTAATTATAAGTTAGAATATTCGAGTGGATTGCGATAAAAGCGAAAAAGTCATGAAAATAAGCTCACATTAAGACATCAGCTGGAGAAGCCAGGAAATCAGTCAATTCGATAGTGGTTTACGGAGAAAACGGAATTTTTATGAAGAGAGAGTGTATATGCTCACAGGACCCCTGGTATTCTTCTCGCAACGGCATCACATTGGATAAGGATGTGATCTGCTGTCTCATCTTCTCCTTCGCAGAACCGACAAAGATTATTAGACCATATTCCTAGTTTGTGAATGCGGTCTTTTAGTCAGCAGCGGCCTGTGAGTATGCCTGCCATAATTCCAAGGCCTCTTTTTAGGAGGTTAATAATGGCTTAGAAAGGCAAATCTGTAGAAGTTTTTTTTATAAAAATAAGCAGCAATTACGCCCACAATGAATGAATTCGGCTAAAGTAAATAAATCGGATTACTTTGGTAGGGCCACCCTTATATACAATAGTGAAAAGCTTTAAAATTTTCCTACAATGCATATTGTATAAAGATACACATTAACAAAATAACTGCTTCGGCCCAACGATCAATATCATTACATTTTGATGTGAGTATGACGATATCGATGCATAAATTTTAGTTCCCTGCAAAGCTTATACTTCTTTGCCAAACAAATTTGCAGAACTAAAGTATAAGTATGTAGCTGTTAAAAAGTATTTCTTCGGTGTTCTAAGTGGACAGCGAGTCACCTGAAAAGGCGTTAGTATGAATATCTTCGAAAATTTAAGTTTAGGAAACCGCTTGAACGAAATTTTCCAAAATCTGCGGTTTTAATTTTTGCTTGAAAATGAAACAATTCAAATAAATATTTTTATCAAGTTGCAATATCGGAATAACTTACAAAAAAGTGGAATATAATTTAAAAGTGTACACTTTTACTTTTTCTCTTACGTTCATAGGTACTATCCCTCATTAAATAACTTTGTTCGAAGAAGAGCCTAAAAGCTCTGCTTTATTTTTTGGTTAAATTAAATCTCTAATGAAATTATTAAAATCTTCAGTAATGATGAAATGATGTTTTGGTTGTTCTGGTGTCGGTAAAAACTCCTTATCCGCATTGCTTTTATAAGAACTGAGAGATGATCCACATCTATGTGATAATTTTTTCGGTGGCTCTGGTACTAGTCGTGTCAGATCGTGTTCGGATGGAGCAGAAGAAAATTTAAGATTTGGATATAAGATAGGTTTTGCACTTTTACCTCTACGTCTTTTACTCGGATTCACAATGCAAAAGTAGCAGTCTTTAACGTGGTGTTTTGGTTCTCGCTAGATTCTTGGTGTTGAAAATTTCATAGATCTTTGCTCACATCGATAAAAAAAAAAATAAATGTAAGGCGCGATAACCTCCGAAGAGATCTAAGGCCGAGCTTCTCTTCCAATTTGCGTCGTGCTCCTCTTGATTTTTCCCTACAAATTGGCCGGACGGGACCTACATGTTTTATGCCGACTCCGAACGGCATCTGCAAGGCAGATGAGTTTTCACTGAGAGCTTTTCATGGCAGAAATAAAATCGGAGCGCTTGCCAGACACTGCCGAGGGGCGACCCCGCTTAGAAAAACTTTCTTCTAATTGAAAAATCTTATTTCTAAAATTTTGATGTTGCTTTGCCCGGGAGTTGAACCCAGGGCATACGGTGTGATAGGCGGAGCACGCTACCATCACACCACGGTGGCCGCCACATCGATCACATGCCACATGCTCACATCGATACCAACCTAAAATATAGAAAGAAGAAATCAATATGTCTA
This sequence comes from Eurosta solidaginis, assembly GCF_040869045.1. Classification (NCBI taxonomy): domain Eukaryota; kingdom Metazoa; phylum Arthropoda; class Insecta; order Diptera; family Tephritidae; genus Eurosta; species Eurosta solidaginis. The sequence goes on along the minus strand of NC_090320.1, from coordinate 209,043,043 downwards.
CTTTAATTAAATTACTATTTAAATAAAATTTGCTTATTTTTCAAACATCTCTTACAATAACTACAAGCGACATGTGGAGCCTATGTCTTGTATTGATTAAAAATTTACTTACTTAATGGGCGCTTAACCGTTAAAACGGTTATGGCCGTCCAACAAGGCGCGCCCGTCTGCTGCCAACCGGCGCCAATTTGTGACACCAAGGGAGTTTAAATCGTTTTCCACCTGGTCCTTCCAACGGAGTGGGGTCGCCCTCTACCTCTGCTTCCATAGGCGGGTTCCGATAGAAACACTTTCTTGGCCGGAGCATCATCTTTCATTCGCATAAGATGGCCTAGCCAGCGCAGCCGCTGTGTTTTAATTCGCTGGACTATGTGGATGTCTGCGTATAGCTCGTACAGCTCATCATTGAATCTTCTTCGGTACTCGCCATCGTCAACGCGTAGAGGTCCATAAATCTTTCGAAGAACTCTTCTCTTGAACACTCCCAAAGCCGCTTCAACTGATGCTGTCATGGTCCATGCTTCTGCACGATATAGCAGGACGGGTACGATAAATGACTTGTAGTGTATGATTTTCGTTCGCCGAGAGAGGACTTTACTTTTCAATTGCCTACCTAGTCCAAAGTAGCATTTATTGGCAAGATTGATTCTTCCCTGGATTTCAGTGCTGATGTTGTTGCTAGTGTTGATGCTGGTTCCCAAATAAACGAAGATTTTTACTATTCCGAAATTATGGCTCCCAACAGTAGCGTGTTTGCGAAGGCGCATATGCGCTGACTCTTTGCTCAATGACTGCAGGTACTCCGTTTTGTCCTCATTCACCATCAAACCCATCTTTACCGCTTCTTTTTCCAGTTTCGAGTAACCAGAACTAACGGCGAGGGTTTTTAGGTCAGTGATATTAATGTCATCAGAATACGCCAGTAATTGCACGCTTTTATAGAATATTATTCCAGAACGGTTAAGTTCTGCAGTTAGAATAATTTTCTCCAGTATCATATTAAAGAAATCGCAGGATGGTGGTTCACCCTGTCTGAAACCTCGTTTAGTTTCGAACGGCTCGGAGAGGTCCTTCGCAATTCTGACTGAGCTAATGGTGTTGCTCAACGTCATTTTGCACAGCCGTATGCATTTTGCGGGGAAACCAAATTCAGACATATCGGCATATATGCAGCTCCTTTTCGTGCTGTCGAAGGCGGCTTTAAAACCGACGAAGATGTAATGTGTATTTATTCTTTTTTCGCGGGTTTTTTCCAAGATTTGGCGCATTGTGAAAACTTGGTCGATGGTAGATTTACACGGTCTGAAGCCGCACTGATAAGGTCCAATCAGTTGATTCACAGTGGGCTTCAATCTTTCGCACAATACACTTGACAGGACCTTATATGCGATATTAAGAAGGCTGATTCTGCGATAGTTGTTGTAATTTGCAGTATCCCCCTTCTTGTGGACTGGCAAAGATTTAGATTCCAATCGTCGAGAATGCACTCACCGCCCATATTTTGCTAAAAAGCTGATGCATGGACCTTTTCAACTCCTCGCCGCCGTATTTAAGTAGCTCCGCAGGGAACCCATCAGCGCCCGCGGCCATGTTGTTTTTCAATCTGTTTATTACTATTCTGACTTCGTCATAATCAAGTGGGGGGACATTTATTCCATGGTCATCGATTGCGGGATCGGGTTCGTCATTTCTGGGCGGTAAATCGTTGTCTCCATTTAGGAGAGCAGAGAAATGTTCCTTACATAATTTAATCACTCTCTGGGCATCAGTTACAATGTCGCCGTTTTCGTTCTTACAGGAGTTGGCCCCGGTCTTAAAACCTTCCGTATGTCGCGAAATTTTTTGGTAAAATTTTCGGGCGTTATTCCTGGCAGCTCAAGCTCCTCGAACTCACGCCTTTTCTTTCTTTGTTTATAGTAAAATAATTTCTAAAAATGTGAGGCTTAGCATAACCTCATTAAGGTTCAGTTGGAATAGAAATTTGACGCGTCCAATGCTTTTATTTAATTGTCTGATCAACGCTCTAGATTGATGAGGAGTGTAATGACTAGTACCTAGGACCTACATAATTATTTTCTAGCTTTTAGTATTATTATTATTTCATATAAGTATTGTTTTCAATAAAACCGTTTAACCTAACAATTTTTTTTATAATTTTTAGTTTTTATTTAACTACCTGTTATTTCTCATTCTATTTAGTTCATTAATGACTCATTATTACAAGGACTCTTTCCTGACAATTTGTTACAATCTAAAGCTTCAGACATTGGTGCGTTATCGGTAACCGTATCGGTAACCTTATAACAGCTTATTCGACCAACCTTATGGGAATAAATGCAATCGATTATTGGTGCCGCTAAGGTCGTAACCGTATAGTAGCCAACCAATTGGTTTTTGGTTTACCATCGTAACGATAAACAGCTGATTACGTTAGGGATACGACAACAGCGATACGATATACGGCACCAATGACTCCCGCTTAAGTCTTCAATACATGTAGGTTTTCATCAATAAAACACACTTTTGGTGTAGTATATAATTCAATTTAATTCAAGTTTTAAATTATAGTAATTATACACTTGAAAACTTTAGAATATCTGTGATAATTATTTTATGGTAGTTTTAATATTTGTTCATATTTGATTCCTTTAGTTTTTACACATCTAGTTTTAAGGAAATATAACCGATTTTACATTTGTTAATAGTCGGGTTGAGTCGATAACGCGAACTGAACTCATGTAGCTGGACTGTAAATGGCTGTTTGTCTTTATTCGCAAATTGTATTTGTGTAGGTCTTTACCCGAAATGGATATTTGTGTATCATATTGTGATACAGAGTGCTTGGTCAAATTCCTACATACATAATCCTTCCAAAGACTTTACTCGACTCTGCGCCACGTATGCTTGTCCCTCCCCCAACTCCAAAATATTTTGATGTCCCTTCTACCGGACTGTATGTAATATTTGTTCCAAATAGAGCCAAATCGGACATCAAAGGTCGCTTTCTGTTCATGTATGTATTACGTGTTCCAAATATGGACCAAATCGGACCACAAATACGATTTTTTTTAATATCTCGATCTTTGCGCCACCTAGCGGCGATTTTTTTCATATTCAATATGATCCAAATCGTACCACAAATACGATTTTTGTGAATATCTCGATCCTTGCGCCACCTAGTGGCGATTTTTTCATAGGTCGCTTTCTATGTATGTATTGTATGTATTTTGTGTTCCAAATAACTGAACTCATGTAGCTGGACTGAAAATGGCTGTTTGTCTTTATTCGCAAATTGTATTTGTGTAGGTGTTTACCCGAAATGGATATTTGTGTATCATATTGTGATACAGAGTGCTTGGTCAAATTCCTACATACATAATCCTTCCAAAGACTTTACTCGACTCTGCGCCACGTATGCTTGTCCCTCCCCCAACTCCAAAATATTTTGATGTCCCTTCTACCGGACTGTATGTAATATTTGTTCCAAATAGAGCCAAATCGGACATCAAAGGTCGCTTTCTGTTCATGTATGTATTATGTGTTCCAAATATGGACCAAATCGGACCACAAATACGATTTTTTGAATATCTCGATCTTTGCGCCACTTAGCGGCGATATTTTTCATATTCAATATGAGCCAAATCGGAGCACAAATACGATTTTTGTGAATATCTCGATCCTTGCACCACCTAGCGGAAATTTTTTCATAGACCGCTTTCTATTCTTGTATCTATTTTGTGTTCCAAATATGAGCCAAATCGTACCACAAATACGATTGTTGTGAATATCTCGATCCACGCGCCAACTAGCGCCGATTTTTTCATAGGTCGCTTTCTATTCTTGTATATGAGCCAAATCGGACCACAAATACAAGTTTTGTGAATATCTCGATCCTTGCGCAACATGGACACGATTTTTTTTCTTATTATTGCATTTTCATCGGGTTCTGAACTATATTCCAAGTTTCAAGCTTGTAGCTTATCGGGAAGTTACTTAAATTTTAATTACAAAATTCTTTCACAACGGCCGGCCGTGCTGCCATGCAGCCGGTCAAGTCAACCTAAATAAAACCGTTTAATAAAACAGAAAATCATGAAGTAAGCTTTAGGACAAAGAACAAAATTTTTTTTGTAGAGTCATGTATTCTTTATTTTGTTGCATTTAAAAACTCTTATGCGAATAAATGAATAGGTTCCGGTATTCTTTTGGGTACCCACCTGTGAAAGAATAGGAAAAAGGGCACCCCACTCCGTTGGAAAGACTAGGCTCTAAACCATCGGAGATGTCTTGGTATTTCAGATAACCTAAAGTAGAAGTGACTGACTTTATTTGCCACTAAAAACCGTTTAGGCGATCAAGTACAGAATTGAAGGGTAGGTAACCCTGGAGTTACCCACATGTACAGCAGTGAACAAAAAAATAGCAATGGATGTTTTTTTCTCTAATTTTGTCAATTTAAGGCTTCTTTTTTGTTTTTGATATTTTAAGAACTATGAAAACCACTGTCAAAAACGTTTTCGAAACAATAAGCTTCATTTTTGTTTTTGATATTTTAAGAACTATGAAAACCACTGTCAAAAACGTTTTCGAAACAATAAGAAATTTTGACAAAATTATGAAAATTTCAAATTGTTTACTTGGAGTTCCCTGAATTTTTTAAGTAGGTAGTCTTGTAGCCTAATATTGTTTATTCTAACAAAGAACAAGTTATAGATCTCTCAAGATTTACCTTGATTTAAGAAGATTTTGCTTCCGAAAGGTTTCTCAGTTTTTCTGCCATATAAAATGTATGGAAGTTTTTTTAATGCGGGCTGGGATGTAAAAGGTCTAATGCATAATTATTACTGCCGTCGCAGCAAACTGTGTGTTCGTCGACTTAAAACCACCCCATCTGGAACCGTCCCCTACCTCGGACACGCAACAGAGTGGCGTTGCATATTTCTCGTTTTAAAAGGGCCTTCTTTTGCTCCTGCGTCCAGGTTCCGCTTTTTTGTTCTCAATGTGGTTTCTACGAAGCTACTCATTTATTACTTTGGTTTAGCTGCTACATTGTCGACAGTGATCTGTCCGACTCTTTCCTTCAGCATTTTTCGGTTTTGGTTCCATATCGACCATTTGAAGAAAACAGCATCGTCCATTTGCATTGCCGTAAATGCACTTAGGATCTTCGTCTTTTTTATCCTGTGTAAATATTTTTTGAAGTACGCGTGACCGTAGACCAGTTGGGTAATGAAGCAACTTACCTCGCCAAAGCTTCTAGTGCTCCAGCGTTAAACAGCTGTTATAAGTTTCGCTGCCCGTCTGTGTCGATTTTCCTTTTACAACCGTTCTTGACACAACCTAAACATTTTTTACTGCCCGCATTGCTAACGACTTTTACGCGCCTTGATCCGTCTGCTTTTTGTATCCCATAACCTTTTTTCCAGCGCTAAGAGCTGAAAGGTCGATTACAATGGTTCCCCAACTCACTTATACGTCTGATCCTGATACAGTATAATAAGCGGAGGGTGCTCTTAGAGCTGATGTTCGCTAAGAAGTGTGTTTGCCGACTGTTGTAGCCCTTCAGTACAGCGGATAGGGTAATGTCTATCAGGGGCTTGTTTTCAATTACTCTTGGTCCCATAATGTTTGTCATCAGCCTGCTTAGCAACGACACCTGTTTTGATGCCTTCTAAGTTGAATCTTAAATTTACGCCCTATACGTTAACCGTAAGTCTAACCTTACTTTTAGACAGCAGACTACCTTCCTTGAGTTATATTTCCGGAGTAAGCATCAAACTAACTTCTAACGGTATATGTATTTTGTCAGTAGTATCAACTTTGTTTTTTTCTGTTGCCAGCTGTAGTCCACGTGGGTTTAGCCACTCCTTTGTGCATATTACGACTAAATGGAGTTTTAATGACTGCAGCAATGTCGTCTGCATATCCAAGTAAAAATGAGTCATCAGATATTTCAATATTGAAAATTTCATCGCAACTGGCGTTCACCAAGTCAGACCAAGAACTGATCACTGTGCTGCTCAGCATGTGACTTTGATTGTTCGCGGACTAACTGAGCTTTGCTGTATAAGGATGCGATGACAGAGGCAGCTTCTAATAATGCGCTGTATGTAGCATGGTAGCTGGAATCGCTGCTCTAAGGCGATGCCGGTCTCCCCATCTCGCGCCGTTGAAAACGTTTCTTACGTCTAACGTTACAAAGAGGACAACTCACTTTCATTTTGCATTACCACGCTCTGCTAAATTTACGGATGTAAAGACGTCTTCAGATGCGCCCAAAGTGCATTCAAACAGTTTTTCGGCTGTGTGGAGCGTGAATAACGGTGGGTATGCTGATGCCGAGTTAGAGTCCCCTTGCCTTTACCAAGTAACATAAGCTGCTGTTTTTTCCATGTACAGGGGAACAATGCGCCCTTTACACATGCGATCTTCAAGGCCATACCGCCCTCCCACCCCCTAGATCCATGAGGAACTTGGGTTCGCCAGAGCCTTTGCTGTTAAAGAAACAGTATTCGCCACGAGGAGGTGAGGTTAACAATTGGGATGGAGAAGCTATATATTGCGCTGGCAAAGTCTTGAAAGGGTTGCGCTACACAACCCCTTGAAACAATTTGGTATTTTAGTCGCCTCTTACGACAATCATACCTACCCCAGGTATATTCTAAACCCCCCTAATCCGCTGGGGTTTTATTACTTCCAAATGATACTACAAAAAATTAGATTAATAATCTATTTCAGCTGTATCTAGCCCCAGTACCAGCATCCTAGCCCAAATGTTTTGTTGTACTATTTTGTAACCATGCCCTAAGGGTTTCTGTTAACATATTTTCGAAGCTTCAACCATTTCCGTATTTTTTTTTTTATATAGTCAGCTGAGCAGAGCTCACAGAGTATATAAATTTTGTTCGCATTAACGGCATAAACTAATCGATATAGATATAGACTTCTATATATCAAAATGATCTGGGCGCAAAAGGAAATTCATTTAGCCATGTCCGTCCGTCCGTCTGTCCGTAAACACGATAACTTGAGCAAATTTTGTGGTATCCTAATGAAATTTGGTATGTAAGTTCCTGTGTACTCATCTCAGACCGCTATTTAAAATTAACGAAATCGGACTATAACCAAGCCCACTTTTTCGATATCGAAAATTTCGAAAAACCGAAAAAGTACGATAATTCATTAACAAAGACGGATAAAGCGATGAAACTTGGTAGGTGGGTTGACCTTATGACGCAGAATAGAAAATTGATAAAATTTTGGACAATAGGCGTGGCACCGCCCTTTTTTAAAAGAATGTAATTTAAAAGTTTTGCAAGCTGTAATTTGGGAGCTGAGTATGTAATGCTCGGTTACACCCGAACTTAGCCTTCCTTACTTGGTTTTTGTTAGTAATATCGGCCTCCATGTGCTTTTTTTTATTGTATGCCTCGACAGTAGCTTGTCCCAAGCGTCTGGCCCTTGAATATACTCGCCTATGCGAAATTTCTTCTGTCCACCGGTAAGCGGATCTTTTACTTCGTTTATTTAGTAACATTGACATTAATTAATTGCATGCCTGTTTGATTGTTAATTCCAGCCTAGCCTTCATGCCCAGTACCCATTTTCTTCTTGGGCTAGGCGCTGGCATTCCCCATTCAATACCTCTCAAGTTAAAGTCATTAACCATAACGCTCAATCCATTCCTCTGGTCGTGTCCTCGATATCGTCAAGCTCTCGTTGGAACTGCAGTATGCAATCGCTGGGTGTCAGGTAGCAGCTGATTGTTGCGGCGTGCTGGTACTCGTATAAGGCCCAGGCGTAGCGAGACTTGTAACTTGTACGTTGTTAGATCACAACTGTTTCGGGTATAAAACGGTAGAGAATTCCAAAAGACCATTTCATTTCTGGTTCTCAGATTCTGTATAGAATTTTAAAATGCTTAACAGACGAATATGATGTGATAACCCGAAGGGATATACAAACACATAGGATAAACCCAAACATACTTGCGTTTGTGTATGTTGTTTTATGTATCAATGCAATTCTATATACATATGACTGGAAAGTTTGAATATACAATCATATGGACAGTCATTTGTACCAAATGCGATTTTGTATATAGAAAGCAGAAATATATTAAGGTTGTCATAATTCCGCTTGATTTTGGGTGTCCCATGTCGGAACCAGGAAAAGGTGACCGCCGGAAATCAGCTGGTTGGCATTTTTTTTGTCTTTTGATTTGATACTTTAACTTCCAGCGCAGTACGATTTTGACTTTAGTCCATCGATTTACAACAACAAAGTACATGGAATTTTTATTTATATTTGTATATATATCGCCGTGCTGCCACCTTGTATGGTTCCGGCATGGGGTGTCCACTTAGCCTTCTATGACAGCTACCTCTGTCATCGAAATCGAATAATACGCAAATATTAAAATGCATTGATTGTGCTGACAAGCTTTAGTTAGTTAGGTGTTGAGAGGCTGCAAATCCCAACAGGCTGCCAATTATTTCTCAACTCGACACTCACACCTGCTCTCTGAAAGCACAAGTCAATACGACGGAATGCTGGAGCAGTGGAAGCAGATCTCTAACGCACTTCGTACTGCCGCCGAGGAAAAATTGGTTACCAGTGACCACGGAAAAACTGGTACGATGAAGAATGTAGCGTTGCAACCAAAAAAAAAAAAAAACAAACCATGACTATAAGCCTTCTTCAAAATCGAACGCAAAATGAAGCGTGTGTGAACGCTGAAAAGTAAAGCTAGACGCCTTTAAAGGAAGAAAAAAGCAACTGCAGAAAAGCGTGCGATGAAGCTGAACTACTAGCCAGCAGGAATAAATCCCGAAATATGGTGATCGACAAATGGATTTCAGTACGGGGCAAACTCTCGAAAGAACGAAAACGGCCACCTCGTAACCTATATCTAGAGAGTACTTAGATTATGGAGGGAACACCACTCTGCCCTACTAACTGGAGCCAGTGATCTAACCACCAGGGATGATGAAGTCGATCCCGCAATCGACGGTGATTGAAATAATGTATCCCACCCAATTATGAGGAAACTAAATTTTATTCGCTTAGTCCACAAGAAGTGGGATCCTGCAAACTGTGCCAACTATCGTGGAATCAAGTTTCTATAATATCTCCTATATAGTCCTCTCAATCATACGGGTATTATGCATTTAACATTTTTCAGAACACTTAGCAAAAAATGAATAGTTTTCTCAAAACCTGTTGGAGGTTACAATATAAGTACCAATACTAACATCCTGCTAAAGATAGTTTTCTACTACAATTTTCGCTGAAGTAGATTGAATTATTTCCCGTTTTCCCTACTTTGTAAAAGCAACCCGTCCTGTTTTTTTAAATATTGGAGTGTCAAAGCTCTGCCATTATTAGAGAACAAACCTCTGGTAATAGAATAGAAAGTACCGGAAAATAAAGAAGTGTCATATAGGTATAAGAATGATGTACCCAATTCCTAACATAGCCTTCAAAAAATTTGATTTGCTGTGCTGTGCTGTTACGGGGAATTGTCAAGCAGTTAATTTTTTTATTTTGTTATATCTCAAAGAATATTGCAAACTATTAAGAAATTGCAAATTTCGTAGTTTCATGAATACATCTCATTCATCGTCTATTAAAAAAAGTGTTTTCTGGTCATTCAAGTTATGATCACCCTAATATGTACTCTACAATATGACGCCTAAGCTGAATTTTACCGAAGATATTCAGCGTCCGCTTCAAGTTCCAATCGCTGCATTTATCACACATAAGTACCAAATAGTATATGAATGACTGTTATTTTTGCTTACGTGCCAACTCTTGCTCTGATGATAAAACATGCTAAAAGATGTATGACCTTACATATTTCATATGTTCATATGATTGCAGGCAGTACATTCTGAAATAAATCGAAAGTTAATTTTAATATTTGAAATATATATCTACCTAAAGGAGTTGAAATTGTATACATACAAAAATACTATAAGCATATGTACGTATAAATATTTTTTTTTGGAATTGGAAAGAAAATTGCATGGATTTTTTTCAAAACAAAGAAGCTTATCCTGCTTTTGGTACAGTGCCTACCGTGCTGGTCCCATAATTTTAAAGTGTTGCAGAAATGTAGGTTTGTTAGCTTGACAAGACTCGTGCAAGATCGCCTTTCTCATTGCCACATCTGCATCCAAGGACACGCATTTCGAATTTTCCATATTTTTTCATTACGTTATGGTAATTTCTGAAGTAACCGTACCTAACGGGAACTTGGGAAAAGAAGTACTAAACCCTAAGATCACTTGTTACTTCTTCATGTAGCAGTGCTTCGCCACTTGCAATAAGCGCTTTCACTCACATCACCGATATCCTCCAAAGGAAGTGCAAGGTAACTTGAAGTTTTAATAGATTGAAGAAGAGAGTCATAGGTGTGAGAGGCTTTGGTTACATATTGCAATTGAAAGATGGTTGGTGTTATGTAGGCAAACATTACATTCAGGGCATACATTGCGTATGCCAGGGGGTTGATTCTGGGCAAATAAAACTTTAACTTATTGTAGTAAGAGTCTAATTGCCTTTACTGCAATTTGCGCGAATTGGGCCCTTAGAACGGAATACGCCGAGAATTTATCGTAATAAGACTCTGCGGGCTTTCCTCTAAACGGGTTAATTTTTATGTGACGGATCTCTTCGTTTGCCTTGCTCAGATGCCCCCTTATATCTCTGAGAGGCACAGCCTATTCAACCAGCAGTCTGTTGATGAATGCCCAAGTTTCCTAGTATTAAACAGGGTACGGTGATATTAGGTAAACAGCATTGACGTTATGATTACAGCAAATGAACATAAGGTCAAATACCCTTTTGAACAATTCAAATTGTAATTGAATTTATTAACTCTCTTAATTTGACTCTATGCCCCTTTACAAAATTTGCCTTTGATCTTATTATCATTTCGGTAAAAAGTTCATAATCATATGATGCAATATAAGATCAGCACAAAAGCAACCATCTTCGGCATGATTGGACATTTAATTGATTAGATACTTCTAATTTCAAAGGAAACCTCACTGACCAACCTTCTGTTCAATTTGCATTAACCTTATAATCAGAATTAGGATAGTAGCTCCGCAGAGGAAGATTTGAAATGAAAAATTGCGTGAATTATTCTTATTCTAAATAAATCCGCGCTGGACCAGTATAAAATCCAAGTTTCCACTAAAGTGAGACCAAATTTATGGAGGACGTCATGTATGTTCAATTGAAATTATGGCAGTTGACCTTAGGTCACCACTCCAATTAACAGAGCCTTCTTGTTCAGCACTTCGTTTTTCTTCTATATAAGTAGTATTCCCGCCTCACTGCGTAGATGATGCCCTGGCGGCATAAGAAAACATCCCGCGGCATTTCTGAGGGCGGCGATTTGATAGGCCTGCAATTTTATTCCATAATTTCCCTTGAAGATCGGAGACCATATTGGATATGCATCTAATAAAAGCGCCTAACCAGTTGCTTTATAAATATCTAATAGCGTTTCTTTGTCTTTGCTTCAAGTGCTGCCAGCGAGAAACTTGAGGAATTTGTTACTGCTCGCAAAAATGCAGGCCATTATCAAATGACACGCACAGTTTTTTTTGGGTGCCGGACAGTCGTTAGCGTAATACCATCGAAGTGGTTGTCGAATTTTGCCAACATTTGCGATGTCCATGATGTTGATACGGTGGCCGAAGACTTGGTCGGCAATAGTGACAAGTAAAGCGAGTCGAAAAACCTGCAAAGATTAGGGAAATAGTTGTTTTTTTTTTGCAGCATGGCTCATCAATGAAAGGGCCAGAACCTGTTGCAGCTATCGTGCAGTAATCCGCATTGGAGACAATGATGGCTTCTTGTGGTGGTCAAGGGTGCTTCGATATGCAAAAATTAAACAAAAGTGGAGATAGGACACCATCCTGATGTACCCTTTGCTTAATTATTCTAGTTTAAGATATTATATGCCTGAATTGAAACAAAGAGTAAACCTTCTAAGCCTTGCAGTAACGTCCGTGATAGTATTTGTCAAATGCTTTTGACAAGTCAAGCGTTACGTTTCAATCCTTAATTTATTATGTCGTTAATGACATCTGACTCGGTGGCGACGCTATGCAATTTTCGAGAACCTTGCTGGTCTTTTACAAGTCGCATGTTTTTTGTAAAATAAGGAGCCAACTTTGAATACTGGCAACAAGAGATATATTGATCGATATCAGTGTCTTTGCTTTAAAACGTTGTTCTCATTTTCCAGTGCTAATAGGTACATTGAACACTTGCACGACCAACTGATACCCCAAAGAAGGCGAACGCTATTATGGGCTACTGATTCGAGCTTGTTATTAGGCGTTTCTTCTTGTGAAGTGTATTTTTCCACAATTCAGTGTCTTCGATGAGATGATGACCATTAACAGTTTCCTATTAAGTCGAACGATTAGGCAGCATGAAATTTAGAATCTTTGTTCTAAGGCAGTTGGAATGGCCCTTGAGTTCAAGTCGCTTGCGATGGCTACCGTGTATTTATGTTAAAAATACAGCTTGTATAGGGACCAAGTAGTGTCTTATGATTGCACCTTGTTATAAATAAACCCGACGTGGCCGGTTACAGCTGCTTTCCTTAGGAGCCTTGTTTCCAGGCTGAAACCACATTTCAAAGGTTCGAGTACAATGTTTCAACCAGCAGCCTTCGTCATTTTGTTTATATTGCTCTCTAACTACTGAGATATCCACAGTTGTTCCATTTATTAATTCGTGAGTTGTACTTCTGCGTTGTTGTTGTTGTAGCGATAAGAAAACTCCCCGAAGGCCTGGGGGAGTGTTATCGATGTTGATGGTCCTTTGCCGGAAGCAGATCCGGTACGTTCCGGTAACAAGCACCATGAAAGTACTAGCCCAACCATCTCGGGAATGATTTGGTATGACCACATGAAACCTTCTAGGCCAAAACACCCTCCCACCCTCTAGATGCATAAGGAAATTGGCGTCGCCAGAGACTTGGATTTTGACATTGGTTTTGCGAAGCTATATATTGTGCTCCAAAGGTTGCGCTTCATAACCCCTTGAATACATTTGGTATTTTAGTCACCTCTTACGACAGGCATACCTGCCGCGGTTATATTCTAAGCCCCTAACACGCTGGTGAAGTAGGTCTGCGTATTTTTCTTCTGTGGAAGTTGCCTTGCAGTTCACTTAATTTAAAAGTTTCAAAACATGAAAAATGTCAATGTGTCGAAAAAAAAAACAATTAATTTATTACCGTAAACCACAATTGTTTACTCAGATTTTTTGTTCAAGGGTAGCCGCAAATATTTTAATCTATTAGGTCTATAAAAAAATAAAATTAATTTATTTAACATTGAAACAATACAAAAAAATACTTTTAACTAAATATATCTACTTTAAAACTAATTACTGTACATAGTCCTGCGGGTTGTCCAAGAATTTTTTTTATTGATGTTATTTTGCTAATTATAAGCCAGATAATACTTGCTTAGTACATTATTAATTTCTTCGTTTAATTAAAAACTAAATCAAACGTTTAGTATTCGAATAAAAAAAAAAAGCTTCGAAAGAAAGAAAGGAGGAGTCAGTGGCGGATCTAAGATTGTATCTCCGGGGGGTTTTTACTTAATTATTTTATGTCGTATATTTGATTGTAACATTATGTAGGACGGTGGTTTTTTTTTGATTTTTACCGATGGCCAAAAAGGCAAACCGTTATCCAGAAAAAAATTTCGATTACGCGACAAGTAAAGAAGTCTAAGTTCGGGTGAAACCGAACATTACATTCCAGCTGTACACTTGAAATGCTGTTGTAGTTTGTTTTGTGTGCTTAATAGTGCTACAAGGCTGCGCAATAATACATATACATACGGTTCTATTCTGAACTAATTTTTCTTCGAGTTATATCTCCCGAAAAATAGAAAATTGCTTAGTCGTAAAAAGGGCGGTGCCAGGCCCATTTTTTTAAAATTGAAGGTTTTCCTATTTATTGTTATAAATCCACTTGGGAAATAAAATACCATTGGTACAAAGCTCTTTATGCAAAGATGTAGTTTATTTTATTCGTCCACAACCCTTTTAAAAATCTTTTATATAAAAGTGGGCGCGGTCCTTAACCGATTTCGTTAATTTTTCTTCAAAGCATTCCTTATAGTAATGGCAACCTCTCTGCCGAATTTTGTTACGGCAGGTTTAACGATTTTTGATTTATGATTAATATTTGTAAAATTGATTTTATCACAAGTGGGCGGTGCCACGCCCATTTTAAAATTTTGTTTCAAATTTGTATCAAAAGATCCAATATAAGTCCACATGTCAAATTTCAACATTGAAATTTGGTAGGGGAATAGATTTTATGACGTTAGCTGTTTTCTGTCAATATGGGCAAAATCGGTTGATGCCACGCCCAGTTTTTATACACAGTCGTCCGTCTGTCCTTTCGCATGGCCGTTAACACGATAACTTGAGCAACAATCGACATATCTCTAATGAACTTAGTTCACGTGCTTACTTGAACTCACTTTATCTTGGTATGAAAAATGAACGAAATCCGACTATGACCACGCCCACTATTTCGATATCGAAAATTACGAAAAATGAAAAAAATGCCATAATTCTATACCAAATACGAAAAAAGGGATGAAACATGGTAAGGTAATTGGATTGGTTTATTGACGCGAAATATAACTTTGGAAAAAACTTTGTAAAATGGTTGTGACACCTACCATATTAAGTAGAAGAAAATGAAAATGTTCTGCAGGGCGAAATAAAAAACCCTTGAAATCTTTGCTGGTATTACATATATAAATAAATTAGCGGTATCCAACAGATGAAGTTCTGGGTCACCCTGGTACACATTTTGGTCGATATCTGGAAAACGCCTTCACATATACAACTACCACCACTCCCTTTTAAAACTCTCATTAGTACCTTTAAGTTGATACCAATATCGTACAAACATATTCTAGAGTCACCCCTGGTCCACCTTTATGGCGATATCTCGAAAAGGCGTCCACCTATAGAACTAAGGCCCACTCCCTTTTAAAATACTCATTAGCACCTTTCATTTGATACCCATATTGTACAAACGTATTCTAGAGTCACCCCTGGTCCACCTTTACGGCGATATCTCGAAAAGGCGACCAAATATACAACTACCACCACTCCCTTTTAAAACCCTCATTAATACCTTTAATTTGATACCCATATCGTACAAACACATCCTAGAGTCACCCCTGGTACACCTTTATGGCGATATTTCGAAACGGCGTCCACCCACTCCCTTATAAAATACTCATTAACACCTTTCGTTTGATACCCATATTATACAAACGCATTCTAGAGTCACCCCTGGTCCACCTTTATGGCGATATCTCGAAAAAGCGACCACCTATACAGCTACCACCACTCCCTTTTAAAACCCTCATTAACACCTTTCGTTTGATATCCATATCGTACAAACACATTCTAGAGTCACCTCTGCTCCACCTTAATGGCGATATCTCGAAGAGGCGTCCACCTACAGAACTAAGGCACACTCCCTTTTAAAATACTCTTTAATACCTTTCATTTGATACCCATGTCATACAAACACATTTAACGGTTTCCCTCGGTTCATTTTCCTACATGGTTATTTTCCCTTATGTTGTCACCATAGCTCTCAACTGAGTATGTAATGTTCGGTTACACCCGAACTTAACCTTCCTTACTTGTTGTCATTATTATTGTTATGATAAAATTTTTCTTAATTGAAAAAATTATTAAATTAGAATAGAAGAAAGAAAAAATTTAGACAACTGCCAAAGCTCGTTGTACAGATCCATTTCGGTAACTACTAAATTCATTCATCGGCAACGTTTAGGCGCCGCTGCTGTAACCATTCAGACGTTAGCAGTTCCCGAAATGGATCTATACAACGAGCTTTAGCAGTTGTCAAAATTTTTTCTTTTTTCTTTTCTAATTTAATAATTTTTTCAATTAAGAAACAATTTATCATAACAATAATAATGATAAAATAGTTATTGTTAGGCATTGAGCTCGATTCGAATCCGCGATCTTACAAATCAGTAGGCCGATATAACAACAAAAATTGTAATTGTTGTTTGTTGAGAGGATTTTACTTTTAAATTGCTTACTCAGTCCAAAATATTATTATTATCCGTTTGTTTATTATATTGCTTTTTCTGTTGATTCTTCCTCCCAGGAGTCTCGTGTTTATACCCGTATCCTTCAACAGTAACAGTAACTGATTCTTTCTTAGATGACGTCAAGTACTTCATCCAGTCCTCATTTACTGCAAGTCCCAATTTCTGACTCTTTATCCAAACCAGAAATCCAACTTTACTAATCGTTTGTTAAGGCCAATGCTTGTTGGAGCTGGTGGTGTTGCTCGACGTCATTGAACAGAACTTTATAAGCTTTGCAGAGAACCCAAATTCCAACATATCTGCATAACAGCAACTCTTTTTGCGCTGTTTTTCCTACTTCGAAGTCGTCGATTCTCTCATCGGGAGATTTCCCCCCGAATTTATATATCGGTAAAATTTAGTAGATCTAAGATTTAATAGATCTGGAGCCGTACTGATAAGTTCCTTTCAGTTCGTTGTCTTTGGGCTTCAGTCTTTCACAAAGTAAGATAAATATAACCTTATATGCGATATTAAGCAGGATCAGTCGATTTTATTTGAGATTCGGCAGAGCAAACTGAAATTCCGATCTGGAGACATGAGGTCATCCGACCATATTTTGCATTGGAGTTAAAGCATGCTTTTTAACAACTCCATTTACCGTCATCACCACGCGCCTTGTAATTTTACAGCCGCGATATTGCCATTCTCACTTCGTAGTAGTAGGGTTCCAGAAGGTACTTTCCATCATCGGTGTTTAGGGTATCAGATTTATCTTCCCCCTTGTTAGCGTTACTTACTTACTTACTTACTTAATTGGCGCTTAACCGTCTAAACGGTTATGGCCGTCCAACAAGGCGCGCCAGTCGCTCCTTCGCTCCGCCAACCGGCGCCAATTGGTCACACCAAGGGAGTTTAAATCGTTTTCCACCTGGTCCTTCCAACGGAGTGGGGGCCGCCCTCTACCTCTGCTTCCATAGGCGGGTTCCGATAGAAACACTTTCTTGGCCGGAGCATCATCTTTCATTCGCATAACATGGCCTAGCCAGCGCAGCCGCTGCGTTTTAATTCGCTGGACTATGTTGATGTCTGCGTATAGCTCGTACAGCTCATCATTAAATCTTCTTCGGTACTCGCCATCGCCAACGCGTAGAGGTCCATAAATCTTTCGAAGAACTTTTCTCTCGAACACTCCCAAAGCCGCTTCATCTGCTGTTGTCATGGTCCATGCTTCTGCCCCATATAGCAGGACGGGTACGATAAGTGACTTGTAGAGTATGATTTTCGTTCGCCGAGAGAGGACTTTACTTTTCAATTGCCTACCTAGTCCAAAGTAGCATTTATTGGCAAGATTGATTCTTCGCTGGATTTCAGTGCTGATGTTGTTGCTAATGTTGATGCTGGTTCCCAAATAAACGAAGTCTTTTACTATTTCGAAATTATGGCTGCCAACAGTAGCATGGTTGCCAAGGCGCATATGCGCTGACTCTTTGCTCGATGACAGCAGGTACTTCGTTTTGTCCTCATTCACCATCAAACCCATCTTTGCCGCTTCTTTTTCCAGCTTGGAGTAAGCAGAACTAACAGCGCGGGTGTTTAGGCCGATGATATCAATGTCATCAGCATATGCCAGTAATTGCACGCTTTTATAGTATATTGTTCCAGTGCGGTTAAGTTCTGCAGCTAGTATAATTTTCTCCAGCATCAAATTAAAGAAATCGCACGATAGAGGGTCACCCTGTCTGAAACCTCGTTTAGTTTCGAACGGCTCGGAGAGGTCCTTCCCAATTCTGACTGAGCTGATGGTGTTGCTTAACGTCATTTTGCACAGCCGTATAAGTTTTGCGGGGAAACCAAATTCAGACATAGCGGCATATAGGCAGCTCCTTTTCGTGCTGTCGAAGGCGGCTTTAAAGTCGACGAAGAGGTGATGTGTGTCGATTCTCTTTTCACGGGTTTTTTCCAAGATTTGGCGCATTGTGAAAATCTGGTCGATGGTAGATTTACCAGGTCTGAAGCCGCACTGATAAGGTCCAATCAGCCGGTTCACGGTGGGCTTCAATCTTTCGCACAATACACTTGAAAGGACCTTATATGCGATATTAAGAAGGCTGATTCCACGATAGTTGGTGCATTTTGCAGTATCCCCCTTCTTGTGGACTGGGCAAAGAACAATTAGATTCCAACCGTCGGGCATGCTTTCGTCCGCCCATATTTTGCAAAGAAGCTGCTGCATGCGCCTTACCAACTCCTCGCCGCCGAACTTGAATAGCTCCGCAGGCAATCCATCAGCGCCCACGGCCTTGTTGTTTTTCAATCTGGTTATTGCTATTCTAACTTCGTCATAATCGGGCGGGGGGACATATATTCCATCATCATCGATTGTGGGATCGGGTTCTTCATCTCTGCGCGGTGAATTGCTGCCTCCATTTAGGAGAGCAGAGAAGTGTTCCCTCCATAATCTAAGCACTCTCTGGACATCAGTTACAAGGTCGCCGTTTTCATTCCTACAGGAGTTTGCCCCGGTCTTAAAACCTTCCGTCTGTCGCCGTATTTTTTGGTAGAATTTTCGGGCGTTATTCCTGGTGGCTAGCAGCTCAAGCTCCTCGCACTCACGCCTTTCTGCTTCTGCTTTTTTCTTCCTGAAAAGGCGTCTCGCTTCCCTTTTCAACTCACGATAGCGTTCACACACTCCTCTTGTCGCGCTCGCTTTTAACGTAGCCCTGTAGGCAGCGTCTTTTCTTTCGGTTGCAACGCGGCATTCTTCATCATACCAGTTGTTTTTTCGTGGCCGCCGGTAAACAATTTTTTCCTCGGCGGCAGTATGAAGTGCTTTGGAGATATGCTCCCACTGCTCCTGTATTCCTTCAGGATGAGTTGTGCCCTCAGAGAGTAGGTGTGAGAGTCGAGTTGCGAAATCATTGGCAGTCTGTTGTGATTGAAGCTTTTCGACGTCTAGTTTTCATTGTGTTTTTTGTTCCTTGTTTTTAGCCGCGTTGAGGCGGGTGCGTATTTTGGCTGCAACGAGATAATGGTCCGAATCGATGTTAGGTCCTCGGATCGTTCGCACATCTAAAACACTGGAGGCATGCCGTCCACAACGTGATCGATCTGATTGCGAGTATTTCGATCAGGAGACAGCCATGTAGCTTGATGTATCTTTTTATGCATGAACCTCGTGCTTGATATGACCATGTTTCGAGCACCGGCAAAGTCAATCAGCCTCAGTCCGTTAGGAGAAGTTTCATTGTGTAGGCTGAACTTTCCGACTGTAGGGCCAAAAACACCTTCTTTGCCCACCCTGGCGTTAAAGTCGCCAAGCACGACTTTTATATCATGACGGGGGCAGCGCTCGTATGTGCGTTCTAATTGTTCATAAAAAGTGTCTTTCACCTCATCGTCTTTCTCCTCTGTCGGCGCATGGGCGCAGATGAATGATATATTAAAAAAGTTTGCTTTTATTCGAATAGCGGCGAGACGCTCGTCCACAGGCGTGAACGCCAGCACTTGGCGACAAAGTCTCTCTCCCACCACGAATCCGACGCCGAAACTGCGCTTATTCGCATGGCCACTCCAATATATGTCACAATTTTTGATCTTATTTCTTCCTTGCTTCGTCCAACGCATTTCTTGGATGGCGGTGATGTCAGATTTTGCTTTGACGAGGACATCAACCAGCCGGGCATCTGCACCAATCCCATTCAGGGAGCGGACGTTCCAGGTGCATGCCCTCAATTCATTGTCCTTCAAACGTTTGCCATGGTCGTCATCAATAGAGAGTGTATTTATCCGAGGCTTGTTGTTATATTTCATTGGAGTATGGTTTTACGTGGCGGGTCCCAAGCCCAGCGCACAACCCGCTCAGCGGGGGTGAAAATATTACTTGGCACGTTTATATAGCGAGCCGCTTGCTCCAAGACAGACGCCCGCTTGCAGCCGCACCTAGAGGTGTACAGACGCTGCCGATGAAATCTCCCCCCGGCTAGCCCTTAAACCGATTATGTCAGAGTGGCCTAGCCAGGTTGTCGCCTTCTCACATTAGCTCACCGCTAAACGGGTGTTTAGCGGCTACCCAGAGGATACGTGGCCGCAAGCGACCGGCAGTAGTGAGCTGCCCTTGTTAGCGTGCTATGATGAAATTGGTCCCTCCACAGTTTAAACATATTTAACACGCCATCCGGCGGATTTTTGAAAGAACCATTAGACAATACTTCTCTTGGCTAGCATCTGATGTCCCTCGCTATCACGCCGTTCTGCCTCATGTTTTTATACTCAGCTGAGCAGAGCTCACAGAGTATATTAATTTTGTTCGCATAACGGTAATCCGTAACGGCATAAACTAATCGAGATATATATAGACTTCTATATATCAAAATGTGAAAAGAGAAATTCATTTAGCCATGTCCGTCCGCCCGTCCATCGGTCCGTCCGCCCGTAAATACGATAGCTTGAGTAAATTTTGAGGTATCTTGCTGAAATTTGGTATGTGGCTTCCTGAGCACTCATCTCAGATCGCTACTAATGATAATGAATGAAATCGGACATTAACCACGCCCACTTTTTCGATATCGAAAATTTCGAAAAACCGAAAAAGTGCGATAATTGATTACCAAAGACGGATAAAGCGATGAAACTTGGTAGGTGGATTGACCTTATGACACAGAATAGAAAATTTGTAAAAATTTGGACAATGGGCGTGGCACCGCCTACGTTTAAAAGAAGGTAATTTAAAAGTTTTGTAATCTATAATTTCGAAGTCGTTGAAGATATCATAATGAAATTTGGCATAAACGTTACACCTATTACTATTTATGTTTTCAGTAAAAAGTAGCAAAATCGGATGACGAATACGCCCACTTCTTAAAAAAAAATTTTTAAAAGTGGAATTTTAACAAAAAATTGACAATCTTTACAGTAAACTAGCAGACCCTGCAGAAGTTTTTCTTCCCTAAATTTGGCATATCTGCACACATTTTAATAAGCTTTTTCCGTCTAACTCTGCCCTACCCCTCTACACTTTTCCTAATCTTTTTATTCACTCCTCCCTCCGTCTTTTTCGCCTCATCTCCATCTTCTTCTCATTATATCTCTTTCTCAGTCTCCTTCTCTCAAGCTTTTCTCCTTCTTCTTCATCTCTTATTGCCAGACTCAGAGGGTGGTATGTATTTTGTTCCAGTCCCATTCCGAGTCTCAGTCCCAGTCCCACTCCGAGTCTCAGTCTCAGTCCCAGTCCTAGTCCTAATCCCAGTCTCAGTCCATCTCTGGTATACTTCACGTATGTAAATAGGTATGTGGGTGTTATTAATTCTTGTGTTTATTTTGGCTTCGCATGCATGTTTATCAGTTTTGCCAGGTTGATGCGAGTAAATCGAATATCACAATGAAAATTACTTTAGAGCTCTCAGCAACAGCTTTCATTTGATATCCATAATACACACACATTCTAGGGGTATCCGGGTCCATGTGTTGGCCTATATCTCGAGACCCTAGTCATTCAGCGGTGTAAAACTTACTCTGTGTAGTAGTACACATCAACAGCTTTAATTTGATACCCATAATATAAAAACACATGCTAGGTATATCCAGGTCCATGTTTTGGCCTATATCTCGAGACCGTAGTCACCCAGCGGTGTAAAACTTACTCTGTACTAAAGCATACATCAACAGCTTCAATTTGATACCCATAATGTAAAAACACATTCTAGGTGTATCCGGGTCCACGTTTTGGGCTATATCTCGAGACCCTAGCCTCCCAGTTGTATGAAAATGATCCTGTACTATAGCACTCATCAACAGCTTTCATTTTATATCCATATTGTATAAACACATTCTAGGGGTACCCGGGTCTACGTTTTGGGTTATCTCTCGAGACCCTAGCCTCCCAGTGGTATGACAGGTACAGGATAATTGTACTATAGCACTCATCAACAGCTTTCATTTGGTATCCATATTGTATAAACACATTCTAGGGGTACCCGGGTTAACGCTTTGGTCCACGTTTTGATCTCAAGACCCTAGGCACGTAGCGAAAAAAAAGGTAGACCTTGGCCGATCCTCAGACCTACCCTATATGCTCACAAAATTTCATGAGAATCGGTTCAGCCGTTTCGGAGGAGTTCAGCCTCGAACACCATGACAGAAGAATTTTATATATTAGATAAGTAAATTATGTCAACATTCAACTCCAGTAATGATATGGTGCAACAAAATACAAAAATAAAAGAGAATTTCAAAATATGCGTGGTTCCACCCTTTTTCATTTAATTTGTCTAGAATACTTTTAATGCCATAAGTCGAACAAAAATTTACCAATCCTTGTGAAATTTGGTAGGAGCATAGATTCTTTGACGGTAACAGCTTCCTGTGAAAATGGGCGAAATCGGTTGAAGCCAGACCCAGTTTTTATACACACGCGGCCGTCTGTCCTTAACACTGTAACTTGACCACAAATCGATATATATTTACTAAACTTAGTTCACGTACTTGTTTGAACTGACTTTATCTTGGTATAAAAAATGGCCGAATTCCGACTATAACCACGCCCACTTTTCTATATTGAAAATTATGAAAAACGAAAAAATGCCACAATTCTATACCAAATACGAAAAAAGGGGTGAAACATGGCAATTACATTGGTTTATGGGTGTGGCACCTACCATATTAAGTAGAAGAAAAAAATGCTGCAGGGCGAAATAAAAAGCCCTTGGAATCTTGGCAGGAATAATGTTCGTGGTATTACATATATAAATAAATTAGCGGTGCCGGATAGATGATATTCTGGTCACTCTGGTCCACATTTTGGCCGATATCTCGAAAACGCCTTCACATATACAACTAAGGTCCACTCCCTTTTAAACCCCTCATTACCACCTTTCATTTGATAACCATATCGTACAATGCATTCTAGAGTCACTTCTGGTCCACCTTTATGGCGATATCTCGAAAAAGCGTTCACCTATAGAACTATGGCCCACTCCCTTTTAAAATACTCTTTAATACCTTCCATTTGATACCCATGTCATACAAACACATTCCAGGGTTACCCTAGGTTTATTTTCCTACATGATGATTTTCCCTTATTTAGTTTCCAAAGTTCTCAGCTGAGTATGTATTGTTCGGTTACACCCGAACTTAGCCTTCCTTATTTGTTTCCTTCTAAATTGACGTTTGTCTTCATACTTCGCCTCATTATAACGCTTTAAGATACCGAACATTGCCTCGCCCATACGCGCAGTAAGCTTCCTTCTTTTTACAAGGCCACGCGATATTCCTCGATGTGATCAATTTGGTTTCGTGTACATCGATCAGAATACAGCCAATGAATGACTTGATGTGTCTTTTTATGTTGGAGCCTGCTACTGCAGTTTACCATATTTCGAGCCGCAGCGAAATCAATCTGCGTCAAACCGTTGAGAGATGTTACATCGTGGAGGCTAAATTTTTGGACTTTAGTAACAAAGGCTTCTTGCTTACCCAACCTGGTTTCTCATATCAGGAGTTCTCATGGTTTTTGTGCGTATCATCTTCTGGTGCGTAAGCACATATAAATAAGTTTTTAAAAACCTTCGCCTTAATGAGTATCGTGTCGATACGTTCGTTCAAATCCGTGAATGATAGTACTTGGCGCGGAAGCTTCTTTCCTACCATACAACCAACACCTTGAATGTGAATTGCGCGTTTTTCAGGACGTCCACTGCAGTGTACTTCACTTGTGATTCCTGTAAGGCTCTGTCTTCACAAAGGCATCAACCAACCGAAACAGCCGGGAATCGATACCTTCACCTAAACGAGTTTGAACGTCCAGGTACATGCCTCCCCCAGATGGTAAGGGGTTGACATTGTGATTGTACTGCCGATTACAAGCTAATTTGGTACCAACGATCGGCACTGAAGTATTTGGCAGCGAACATGGAGCATTCGTTTGGCCGCTGATAATTCAATTAGATCCCTTGTGTGCTTGACGGAATGCCTTCCGTGGGTTTGATTCCTCAAGCGTTGTCAGTTTCAGAGACAGGCTTAGGAGAGTACACGAACATAATGTGTAACCGAGTAGTTTGTGAAATATAAGTTCGAATATAGGTTTATCTGGGGCACCATCATCATATTCACCTTTTCTGTTTTGTATTATGAAGTTAATCCATTCGAAAATTTTCATTACTTTAGCAGTTTTTCTAATATATGTTTTGATGGGTTTGCGCGTATAAGTACAATGAAACCTCGCATGAGCGGGAGCTCACCATCAGCCAACTTTTGTCGGCACAAGAGAAATGTCCGCTCAGCGGAGTGTGTAGCTATATACATTTTTTTTAATTAGTTAATAGATTTATTAGCACAACCTTTTTGTTTTAAGAATATTTTTTATATTATTCTGTGCTAAAAATAATGTACGCCCGTAGTTCGGTTGCGATCAGAGAGCCTCAATAGAGATGAAAATGCAAGGAGACTGAAATGTCAAAATATACAATACATGATACGAAAATGGAGCCAAACTAATGGAACCGAGAGGGTTTGTGGAGAACTGTTCCGGTCCTGTAGTAACAAATCGTACAAACTGGCAGAAATACTTAAAACTGCAGTCGCGTTAACTTTTGTATTGACAATCAGACGGACTGCCCCAATATCGTACAGCACACCAACAAGAAGTGTGTTATGGTGCAAAGAGGTAATTGAAGGAATTTAACAACGAGAAGCTTACAATCATTATAGGGCCCGGTCATATGTGCATGGATGGTAACTAAAAGTGGGATGAACTGGGAAAGGAGAAAATAGCTGCACATGGTCAACCCAATAGGAAATTGGTGAGATGCAATGTGTGAAAGATCACGAAAAATATAATTATCAGGTCTAGAAGCTGCCTGTGAGTGGGCGAGGGTGCTATTTAACTTCTGGTACTGTCCAAAAGAACGTAGTTAATATATAATATAGGTCACGGTTCTTGAAAGGTTTTCAGTTTGGTCGTTGAATAAACTCCTGGTAACTCTATGGATCGCTCTGGAACTTAACCGTTCTGGAACAATATTGCATAAAAGCATGCAATTACTGGCATATGCTGATGACATTGATATCATCGGCCTAAACATCCGCGCCGTTAGTTCTGCTTACTCCAAACTAGAAAAAGAAGAGGTAAAGGTGTGTTTGATGGTGAATGAGGACAAAACGAAGTACCTGCAGTCATTGAGCAAAGAGTCAGCGCATATGCGCCTTGGCAAATACGCTACTGTTGGGAGCCATAATTTCGGAATAGTAAAAGACTAAGTTTATTTGGGAACCAGCATCAACACTAGCAACAACATCAGCTCTGAAATCCAACGAAGAATCACTCTTGCCAATAAAAGCTACTTTGGACTAGGTAGGCAATTGAAAAGTAAAGTCCTCTCTCGGCAAACGAAAATCATACTCTACAAGTCACTTATCGTTCCCGTCCTGCTATATCCTGGACCGTGGACCATGACAGCATCAGTTGACGCGGCTCTGGGAGTGTTCGAGAGAAAAGTTCTTCGATAGATTTATGGCGATGGCGTGTACCGAAGAAGATTTAACGATGAGCAGTACGAGTTCTACGCAGACATCAACATAGTCCAGCGAATTAAAATGCAGCGGCTGCGCTGGATAGGCCATGTTCTCCGAATGAAAGAGTACGCTCCGGCCAAGAGAGTGCTTCTATCGGAATGCGCCTATGAAAGCAGGGGTAGAGGGCGGCCCCCACTCCGCTGGAAGGACCAGGTTGAAAACGATTTAAACTCCCTTGGTGTGACCAATAGGTGCCGCTTGGTAGATCGAAGAAGCGACTGACGCGCCTTGTTGAACGGGCATAACCGTTTCAATGGTTAAGCGCCAATTAAGTAAGACATGGCGGCACCGTGGTGTGATGTTAGCGTGCTCCGCCAAACACACCGTATGCCCCGGGTTCAACCCCCAGGCAAAGCAATATCAACATTTTAGAAATAAGGGTTTTCAATTAGAAGAAAAATTTTCTATGTGGGGTCGCCCCTCGGCAGTGTCTGGCAAGCGCTCCGAATGCATTTCTGCCATGAAAAGCTCTCAGTGAAAACTCGTCTGCCTTGCAGATGCCGTTCGAAGTTGGCATAAAACATGTAGGTCCCGTCCGGCCAATTTGTAGGGAAAATCAAGAGGATCACGACGCAAATTGGAACAGAAGCTCGGCCTTAGATCTCTTCGGAGGTTATCGCGGCTTACATTTATTTTTATACCTTTCATGAAAATGAAATGGTATATTAATTTCGTCACGAAACCGAAAATTGTAAGTCCTTAAAGGAAAATAGATAGACCCACCATTAAGTATACCGAAATAATCAGGTTGAAGAGCTGAGTTGATTTAGCCATGTCCGTCTGTCCGTCTGTCTGTTTGTATGGAAACTAGTCCCTCAATTTTTGAGATATCTTGATAAAATTTGGTGAGCGGGTGTATTTGGGTGTCCGATTAGACATTTGTCGGAACCGACTGGATCGGACCACTATAGCATATATCCTCCAAACAACCGATTTTTCAGAAAAAGAGGATTTTTGTAATATCTTACCCAATTTAACAGATTGAAGCTTCAAACTTCACCATATACTTTCGTATATTGCACGTATTGTTGCCTGAAAAAATTGATGAGATCGGTCGTATATATAGTATATATCCCCCACAACCGATTGTTCAGATAAGGAACTTTTCGTAATTACTGCCCTATTTTAAGAGCTAGAGGCTTCAAATTTCAGCGAATGCTTACGTATATAGCATATATTGTTGTCCGAAAAAATCATAAAGATCGGTGGTATATATACTATATATATGGTGGTATATATAGTATATATATAGTATATATATTGTTACGAATATTAGCAAAACTAAGGAGTGCTGCCATCTCCAGGCCGATGCTAAGCAGTGACGTGAATTCACATCAATAATTCAATCATTATGTATCTACATAAACGAATCAATAATTGCGTATACACATATGTACACATTCCGACGAGCAACATTTACATACAAGGCAGCGAGAGATGAGATGTCACACACAGATGAATTTACTTATACGCTTATGTGTGTTGTTACGTGGCTGACCGTTTGGGTGGTGAGGAGCGGCGGCAAGCAGGTATGCTTGCGGGCCCAGGCTAGCTCGTCGTCTTGGGCGGGGTATTGCACCACCGACCTCACCCGCAGCCACAAGAACAAATTTGGGGTTCATACCTGCATGATGGAAAAAAAAGGAGGGAGGTAAAAAGCTGGAAAGAAAGTTAGAAGGGGAAAGCATAAGGGACAGAAACAGCTGGAGGCCTGTCCTGTCAGGTGGAGTCTACCCTCCCTCTGCAGTGCAACTTGTACTGCACCGTAGGCACTGTGCTGACTCCGGTTTACCTTACAGTGCCCCCAAACCTGACACTAGTCTGTCCGTCTGTCAATTGGTCATTTTTCTCTACCACTCACCTTCGCCTTACCTTGCCACGCACAAGAGCAGCACCAACACCAAAATTCGACTTAGCCCTGCATATTGAAAATATTAAAATTTCATCCAAACATAATTCTTATGATTTATTTACAAAATTTTTGGTTTCCAAATTACCAACTAATACCCTACTACCAGTTCAATAATTTCAACAAAACTTTAAAATCAAAATTTACTACAAAATAATTTGCCAAGAATTCCAAAAGTTTACTCAAAGTAACAATAGAAAAATTGCTCAAACTTAATGCTAAACTTTATTACTGGTGAACATAAAAAAGTCATAAGAGTGCAAGAACCAGTAGATACATTCCAAATTCAATTCTATAAAAAAAATACCTACGACTAATAGACCAAGTGTCTGGCCTCAAACAAAAAAATTTAAACTTTTAGGGCCACCCTAATGCGATATTATTAATAGGAGCTAATTCTAAATTCTATAGATACAAATTCAAATAAAATAAAATAAGAG
Organism: Eurosta solidaginis; assembly: GCF_040869045.1. Taxonomy (NCBI): domain Eukaryota; kingdom Metazoa; phylum Arthropoda; class Insecta; order Diptera; family Tephritidae; genus Eurosta; species Eurosta solidaginis. The sequence continues at coordinate 209,014,985 of NC_090320.1, read as the reverse complement.
GGTGAATAAAAAAATTCAAGTACCCTAATCCCTGACCTACCGCAACCGCTCAAATAAACATAAGATCAATTATGTACACAGCAAAAGTAGGTCATCAAGGAAAAGAATTCAATTGTATATGCAAACAAATGGTATGTATGTAAGTGCAAATGTACGTTTGTGACGTTTTTCATGCATGCACATATGTTCGTTGCAATCTGTTTTTATTTTTCTGATTTGCTAATTCCTGTTCTAATTTTGCAAGAGCAGGAATCTGTGCTAACACATGTACATACAACTAAACAGGTGTATTTTGATAAATTTTAACGTTTCACTCAAAACACTCACCAAGTTACTCTTCTCATCCAACGGCGCCGCTGCAGTTGAGTAGCTGAAACAAAAAACTCAAACATACATATGTACATATGACCACGTTCGAACACGGATCCAGATCGATCGCTTACGATCTTGGATAATGAGTGTATATGAGGTAGTAATAAATTTGTAGCGTGATGACAATGTCAAAAAAAAAAAACCAAACGTGTGTAAAAGTAAAAAAAAAATTATCAAGATAAAAAAAAAGGATTTAATGTGGGTGCTTGTATGCAAGCCCGTAGTGTTAAATGCGGGAAGTATAAGGGTAAGTTTGCCGGGAGCGTTCTGGCAAATCTATGTAAGTGTAATATGTGCCGATGCAATAAAAAAAGGAATATTCAAAGTTCCATAATTTCGAGTTAGTCGCGGTCTAACCGAAAAGGAACAGAAAGCATGTACGGAAGTGGAACTATAGGCAGAGCACAACGATAAAGATCGGTGTACTTTGAATATAGTAACTATCCACAAAAGGAATGCAAAAATCAAAACTAAAAGAATCCAAATGAATGTCAAAAGTAGAGAAAAATATGCAAATGAAAAATTAATCAAAGAAACTTCAAAAAGAGTGAAATGAAAAAAATAAAACTAAAACAAAGTGAAATATTAGTAAAATATTAGTAATATTACACCGTAGCACAAATTGCTTAGCAAAATTTTTGGGCTAATAACCACAAGCCTTTGTTTTTGCCCAACCCTTTCTCCTACCAGAAATCCTACATCAAAAAAAAAGGGAATACCTATGTGCGTAAACCTACTTATAAAAAAAGAGATATAATGCCAAAAGAAATACAAAAAAGGCCGATTTGTTTCGAAACAATAGAAAAATTACTGATATTAAGGTTTAACGATTATTTCTGCTGCTGCCGTTGTGGTGTGTTGTTGTTGTTGGTGATCTCTGCCAATCCCGCTTTTAGGCTGCTCTTCCTGTTGGCAGTGTTGTTTTCGCTAAATCCTCACTTGTGTATAATATGTGCATATTTTAATAACCTTGCCCTATTCTTGGTGATTTGGTTGCTGGCCTCTAGTGGCTTGACGAGCTGGTAACAATGACTTCTGTGGACCTGGCCGGTGAATGTGTGGCTGGTATTGTTGTTTTTGTGGCGATATCTGCTGATACAATATGTGGCTGTTGTTGGTGTTGCGTCGCCGATGCCAAAATAAAAGAATGATGTGTGGTGGCTGGTGCAAATTGATATCGATGTTGACAATTTTTATTGTGTTTTTGAAGACTTTGTACGAAGTATTTGTTGTTGTTGTTGGTGCGCGCATGCAACGAATTAAATAGAACGTAGTGTTTGTGGATGCGTGGCAATTGTTGTTGGCCGGAATGCCGCCAATATAAAAACGTTGTTGTAGTATTGTTGGGCGGTATGTCGCCAAGAAAAAAAATAAATACCGGTTGTGGTTGGTGTTGCGCCGCCAATATAGCAAAAATGGTGTAGTTGTTGTTGAACGTTATGCCGCCACTATAAAAAAAATGCTGTTGTGGTTGTTGCGGCCCTATACCGCCAATATGAAAATGCTATAGTGGTTGTTGTTTGCCGGCACGAATGTAGTTGCTGTTGTTGCTGCGTTCTAACCCCGCCAATAAGACATGTTTCTGAAATTGCTTTGCCGTCGGCTAAATAATAAAGTGTGGTGCTTGTCGATGGTAGTAATTGTTGTTGTGCGGTATTTCGCCACGTACAATGTATTTGTTTTTGGGCGGTACGCCGCCAATGTACGTGCCCAGTGGGTCTTTCCCAACGAGAAATCAATTGTGCGCTGAAATTAAATACAAAGGAAAACCTATTTAGAAATTCAACAGTAAAAGCGTATCTATGTACCTGTACATAGTTGCCTACGGATATCTTGTCTGCATAGTCATATATTCATCTACATACATATATTTGTATGCAGAGATGTATATGTCGATGCAAGTTTTCTTTTGGCTTGCTTGGGAACTACGCTATATAGAAGCCAACTTCCCAGTGGGCATGCCAGGTTGGGAGAGAGAGTTAAAACACGGAAAGGTTACACTTACCTGGTTTTATAAATTTTGTTGGCGAATGGAAACTGCCGGACTAGGGTGTAAGTAGGCCTCGCAACTCCGCGCACTAAAAACTTTTCCAGGACTTTTCTGACGTCTTTAAATAACGCGCACTAAAAACTTTTAAACCTTTTGAAAAGGTCTGGCTAACTTGGCACTTCACACTTTTTTAGTTTATTTATTTTTTTATTTTTTCCACTTCACTTCACTTGCACTGGGCACTGTTACAGGAAAACGTTTGCCCGTTGCCTAGCTTGATGCCCTTTTATAGCCACCGCCGTGGTAAAGAACGTTATCCAGAAACGGAAAATTTTTACTATTACATGCAAACTTTCTTTTCGGCTTTCCCCTATTTTCCATCTATACAATCAGGCACTCATACATTCACACGCTTACCGCTCCACAAAACGAACACCTACACAGATACATTTGGTTCGTGCCTTGACCGCTCGCACTGATGCATTCACACGTTCATAGCCTTGTACCAATACACATCAACATACATAATACAGAACAAAACAAACACATAGGTGCATGGCATTCATCAATGTTGCTAAGTTGTTAGCAGTATGGTGACATCTTATTTGTTATTACAACATGATGCCAAGCGCAACATATTATTTCCGCTGCAACATTGTGTTCACTATCGGTACAATGTTGTCAATGTTAATGTTAATATGATGTTAATGGCAACATTGGGGCTAAGGTACGGACCTGGACACAAAACACATAAACACATAGACGCATATACACTCTGCCACTTATTTAAGCCAGTATGGAGACAGGCTGTCGTCACAGGCTCGCAACCGCCGATGGTGCCTGCACTATGGAGCGTGGGCGTAAAGAATTCGAACGTAGCCTGACAAGTATTATTTCCCGCGTCCAACGTGTGGCCTCGACCCACGACTCAATGCCGGGCCTATTTCTCTTCAAGCCTTTAAATTTTCACACTGCCTAACTGCGAACTAAATCGCTGGGCTAATGCTACTACTTAAACCTATATCACAGACACTACTCTACATATCTAATAGTAAATAAAATATCACAGATAAGATAAATAAAAAAAAATAACTAAAAATAAAAAAAACTAAAATAAAATAAAATATCACAGTTAGCAGAACAATAAAAAAAATTATAAAATAAAATATCACAGATGGCAAAAAAAAAAATGTATATATAAAAAATATCACGGATCAAATGGTCAAGTAGGTAACCTAAATAAATAAATAAAAAAAGAAAAATAAAAAAAATAACTAAATGCAAAAATAATCAAGTAAATCAAAAGGTCAAAAAAAAGAAATAAATAAAAATAATTTCAGAATATAATCACATACGTCACTAAGCTAACAAATACAATACGTCGATAAATAAATAAATAACAGAGAACAAGAGTACTAACACTACAAGAACGAACATTAAGCTATTTTGCGAAAATGTCTTTAGCGTGGTATACGCCGATCTTCTTCCCACTACTATCGCCAAGCTCGTACATTGAATTACCTATGGAATTAAGTACGACACACTTTACTTGTTTCGGTGCTAATTTAGCGTTGTACTTATCAACTTGGGAGCTTTGTTTGAAGTTGCGGCGATATACCACTTGTCCAATCTGAAACTTTATATCCTTACTCCTGGTGTCGTAGACCTTTTGACTTCTATCGTGGGCCAGCTTCAGCTCCTTCATAATTCTCTTTCTTATGAGCTGCATCTTATCACCAGCCGTATCTATCTCCACGTCACCATCCTTCAACGCCGCCAACTTTCGATATAGCTCATATGATGCAGCATGCTGTATCATAGGCATACCGAAAGTGGCATAGTATGGCGACATGTTGATGGCTGAGTGAGTAACGCTGCGTAGTGCAAATGCGGCATCGCTGACGCATTTGTCCCAGTTCTTTTGGTTGCCCTTTATGGAGGACCTAATTATCTGCAGCACAGATCGGTTGACTCTTTCCGCAGCGTTACCCTGAGGTGAATAAAATGCAGTTCTCACGTGTGTCGTGCCGTATTTCTCCAAAAACTCTTTGAATATTTCCGAGACGAATTGTTTGCCGTTGTCCGAATGGACATATTCGGGCACACCAAACACGGGAAAGACTTCTTTCTCTAAGAATTTTATAACCTCAGCTGAAGTGGCCCTTCTCATGGGTTTTAAAAACACAAACTTAGTAAAGTGATCTAGACAAACAAAGACATACACGTTACCATCACTAGAACGAGGATAAGGACCCATAAAATCAATGAATAAACGTTGGAAAGGTCGCTCTGTGAGCTTTTGCTTTCCCATCATGGGTTGTTTAAACACGTTTTGAGTTTTGTTAGTTTTGCAGGTTTCGCTGTCTTTTACATGGGCGCATACGTCAGTGACCATTCCTGGCCAGTAGTATTTTTGACGTAGTCGTGACAGCGTCTTGTGGATGCCACCATGACCAGCGGAAGGTGAGCTATGAGACGACTCTACCAGCCCCGGTCGCAGTTCCGACGGAACCCAGAGCTTCCAGGTCTGGTCCGCTAGAAGTTCGTCCCCCCTGTCGAATTGCGTCCGTTTATAACCGTAACCGTCCGATATGCATAAGTCTGGCAACTTATCTTTGTTCTCGGTCACCGTCTTTTTTAACTCCGTATACTCCTCCGACTCGAAGCATGGTGACTCGAGACACACGTCTATGGCTCTGTCGTTCGTCAGTATTTCGTCCATGTGCATTCGTGAGAGTGTGTCGGGAACCACGTTTTGCGCACCTTTTCGATGTTGGATATCGAAATCATAACCCTGGAGTTTCAAACTCCACCTTGCCAACCTCCCAGAAAGATCTTTCTGATTCATGAGCCATTTGAGGCTGGCATGATCAGTTATGATGGTGAACGGGGTTCCTTCCACATAAGGTCGGAATCTTTTAACACTCACGATCGCAGCATAGCATTCAAGTTCAGTAATGCTATAGTTTTTCTGCGCCTTATTAAGTTTTGCCGAAACGTAGGCAATCGGTCTTTCGTTCTGGTCATCGTCCAGTTGAAACAAAACCCCTCCCACTCCGTCCGTTGATGCATCACATTGAATATAGAAACGACGCTTAAAGTCAGGATGTGTGAGCACCGGTGCAGAAACCAAACTCTGCTTTAAAATTTCAAATGATTTTATTGCTTCTTCCGTCATTGCAAACTTTTTGATTTTGTCTTTCTTGAGGCAGTCGTGCAGCGGGGCTGCAATAGTCGCATAGTCCTGTATGAAACGTCGGTACCAGCCCGACATACCCAGGAACCGTCGTAGTTGCTTCGGGGTTTTCGGAACTGGAAAGTCCCTCACAGCCACCACTTTATTGGCGTCTGTCCTAATACAACCATCCCCGACTACGTATCCTAAATAGCGAACTTCTTTAAAACAAAACTTGCTTTTTTCTACGTTAATTGTTAACTTAGCCTCGCGAAGACACCGAGCGACCTTTTCCAATAAACACATATAGGACTCGAAATCTACAGAACAAACTAACAAATCGTCAAGATAAACAAAAACACATTCACGTAAAGCGGCCGGAATGACCTTGTCCATGAGACGACACATTCGTTGTGCTGCATTGCACAACCCGAAAGGCATGACGGTAAATTGGTAAAGGGGTCGGCCAGGGACAGTAAAAGCAGTCTTTTCTCTTGACTTCTTCTCCAGAGGAATCTGCCAGAAGGCATCCTTCAAATCTATCGCGGAAATAAATCGTGTATTTTGTAGTCGGCTGAGGATTCCATCAATGTGGGGTAAGGGGTAGGCATCCTTAATTGTTCGTTCGTTGACTTTGCGAGCGTCAAGGCACAAGCGGTTTTTCGTCCCGTTTATTTCCAGCGATACCGGCGAATTCCAGCTGCTGTTGGACTCCTCGATGACTCCCATGCCCAACATTCGATCTAACTCTGCGTATATGAGTTTTTGAATAGCTGGTGAAATCGGGTAATGGCGCTGCTTTACTGGCAGATTCTCGTCAACCACCTCGATGACGTGTTCCTCCTTATCTGTTTGACCTAACCCTAATACCGCGAAGGACGGGAATTGGGCTTTCACACGCTCCAACCTATTATTTTGCTCCGGCGTTAAAACGTGCTGCACAGCATCGAAAGACAAGTCACCCTCGGCGGGCACGAGCTCCGCCACACTGGCTATATTTGGACACACATTCCCATTCATACCTTTACTCACGACACTCATACGGAATGCCTGCCAAAAGTCTATACCTAAATAAACTTGTTGTTGTAGACCTGGCACTATCAAAAATTCTAATTCTTCCATCGAATTATCCCACACAACCGGTAACTTTATTACTCCTACCACGGAAGTTTCCTCCCCGTTCGCGGTTCGGATATTTTGGCCCCTGATTGGCACAATCGAGGCTTCCTTTCCCCGAAGGAGTGCAGCTGAGTCTTTGCCTAAGCAGCTGGCACTCGCCCCTGAGTCTAAGATAGCCAGGACCTCGTGACCTCCTATATTTGTTTTGGCGAAAAACCTATTATCTCCTTTCACTGTAACAATTGTTGAAACTATTTTATTCCTCAACCTTTTAAAATATTTCCTCTTTTCCCTCATTTTCTCTATCTTCGTAAAATTTCTGTTTTTCCTACTTGCATTTATTGTATCACAAAATATTCTTTTTCTTGCTTCTTCGCACTCTAGCTTTCTTTGGTGTAAACTCTTAATCTCCTTCTTTTCCCGTGTCATTCCTGCCTGTTTCACTTCTTCCCTGTTTTCCGTATCCCTTCTCCTCAAAACTTTTATTTGAGTGTTGCCGGGTTGCCTGTCTTCTGGCTGGAGTCCCCGGTCAACTCCGCCAGACTCGGGTTTCCCTGCTTGGGCTTAAAAACACAGAAGGACGAATCACTACCACAAGCAAAACAGACCATATTGTGGAACGAAGACGAACATTTATTTGGTTTTTGTGCTTCTGCCGGGTTTTTCACAAAGTGATTCACCGGCATACCGCACGAAAAACACAACATCAAGTGGAAGGGTGATGCACAAAAGGAGTTGACAGTCGACTTAGACGCAGGACTAACAGAAGGACGAACACTATTGGGATTGGCTGTGGTTTGGTGTTGGGGTAGGGATTGGGATTGGTGTTGGGGTGGGCGCTGAGGCTTCCTATCAAAAGCTTCGACTTTTGTTTCCCCTAATTGCTCTGGCTGTTCAAAATTAATTTCATTAATGACCCTCGATCTACTTTTATTTTCTTTAATAAGCTTTTCGGCTCTCTTGCATTCCGACTTGAGCTCCGCCAACGAGTCCATTTTTATGGCGAAGGTCAAGTTGGCCAGGTACGGTTTGAGGTTGCCCCTGATGATGCCAACCAACTCCCTCTCAGGGATCCTCTTCCGCAAACGGAATGTCATATTGTGGACTTCGGCATAAAAGTCATCAAAAGCTTCCGCGGGCAGCTGTTTCCTTTCCATGATTTCACGGATGATTTCATAGTCGGACTCGGCGGATTTGAAGTGGCTTAGCATTTCTACTTTCAGCCCGAAATAGCCGAAATCGGGTTCGTCCGCGTGGTCCTCAAGGACCTGCCAATACCACTTCAAAGCACCGCCGGAAAGCAGACTATGAAAGTCCGTGAAGAGCTGGAAGTAGGAAATATTATGCTGCTCGCGCATCCTTTCCACCCGAAAGATGAAGCTTTCGACGCTTATACCTTTACTTGTTCCATCGAATTTGATGTGCCATTTTTCCAGATCTAACTTTTTCCACCTTGGAGGGTCACTACTATCTCGTTCAGCAATCCGACTGCCACTCGGAATACCGTTGCGGGTAGCAGGCTCCCCCCTACGGTTCTGCGGCTCAGGCGTGGATGCCACAGCGGACCGATGTCCCACCGCGTGACTGGATGCCTCCATCTCTGCCACGCGGCCACCAAGATGATCGACGTTGGTCTTGATGCTTCGCACTTCACCCGCCATTTGCACCACCAAATCTTGTTGTTGCGCCATCATCGCCATCATGCGGCTCAGCTGTTCAACATTGGTTGCATGCTCATTAGCGTCGGTGCGAGGAGCATTCAAGCCGCCGTTAACCATTGCTGGTGCGTTTCGCGATGTAACATCGCCCCCCTGTGCACCCACGTTGTCGCTATCGGACATTTGGCACACCAAATCGATCTTCTGGGAAAAATTTAAACTATTTTCTGAGTCGTTGAACGACACCCCGTTCGCGAAAGAGAGCCTAATCGGGCGTTCAGGGCCGAACGATCCGAAAATCCGCGACGCGCACCTATTGAAGTAATCTGTAGGCACAAAGTCGACGGCCCTGGGAATACCAGTGTCGATTTGATTGAACACGGACCCGGCGATCTGGTTTTCCAGGGCTCGCGCACGGCTCCTAGTTAAGCGCCTATTAGGATCTAACATCCCCAATCCCCCAAAAGGTCTTTCCTCGGTATGTTTGCCCTGGTCTTGGTCAGACATTCACTGTCTGCAGCAGCAAAAAAAGGACGTTTAAGCAAATGTTCAAACGAGAAAAGAAAGAAAAAAAAAATCAAGACTCAAAATTTTACGTGTAATGGATCCAAGGAAAATAAAACCCCACACCTAACCGAGTAACGAGCGGTAAAAAAAAAAAAATACGAAAAAGATATGTTAATCTATATATTTTGGTGTTAGGTGATAGACTGAACAAAATTTAGCAAGAAAAAAAAAATTATATGTAAATAAGTTATTTATTGTAAATAATGTGTGTTACTAAATGGATGTGTATTTCAAATATGTGTGAATATGTGTAAAAATCCAGACAATGTGTATATGTGTGTATCTTAGAGATAAGAAAGGATTCAGTGAATTGCCTTAAATGTCTATGAACCCAAAACCAAAAATGAAAACTTAAATCTTTTTTCTGTTTGTGGAATAACTAAATATATAAGCAATGTATTGAGGTTATATGCATCGACCAGGGGTATATAAAAAAAACCTATCGAAAACCCTACAATTGGAAATTGCAAAATAAACAAAATTAATAAAGGGAATAACAGGCAATGCCTGTATGTATAAGACGTGTAAGAAAATTAAATGCTAAGGATGTGTGTGTAGATATGTAAGAAAAATAACAATTTTCACTATAAATTAAATATATAAAAATTCGAATGCAATATACAAAAATGGCTACTTAAAAACCAAGATGAAAATAAGAAGAAAAAAAAAAAATAAAAAAAAATCAACTACAAAAGAAAACTTGAAGGATATATTAAAAAAAAAAATTATTGAAAAATTCTAAACTTTCCGACCTTTTTTTTTTTTTTATAAAAGGCAGGGATTTAGAAATATTAACTTAAAGTTGGGATATGAGTTGAACCTGAGTTATAATATATATATAAGTCTTGGTGTGTTTGGTGCTGCCTTGGCGAAGGTTCAGTGAAGGCGGTATGTTGGTCCGTATCTAATTACTGTCAAGTCAGTTTTCGTGCTGTCCGTGGAAGTGTGGCACATCGTACCTATCAACTAGTTTCCAGGTGTGGCTGCCACACCCCCCTACTCCTATCTATCGTGGCGACGACTGTAAACCTCACCTACCAGCAGTGCTGGACTCCCGGTAAGGTAGCTTAAACAGCTCGCCACGACCTTCTGCTAACGTCCGTCTTTTGGCTGAGCGTCATACCAGGTACCACTTAGTCCAGTTGTAGAAACCAAAAGAAGGAACCCTGGCATGAATACTCAACCACTCCCTATACCTTTGTCATGACGACACTTGTCGACCAGGCGAGCCCAACCGGCGCTGCCATCATGACGGTCCCTGTCCTGTCAAAAGACGGAAATAGGGATTGGGTTTGGATGGACTTGGGATAAAAAAAAAAAACACAGGAAATCTAGAAGAAAAGTAGGATGATTAAAGAATAGTGAAAGATAGAGTGATTTGTAAAGTGTGGGAAATAAAAAAAAGATTACCGGGCTATAACGTTGGGCGCCATTGTTACGTGGCTGACCGTTTGGGTGGTGAGGAGCGGCGGCAAGCAGGTATGCTTGCGGGCCCAGGCTAGCTCGTCGTCTTGGGCGGGGTATTGCACCACCGACCTCACCCGCAGCCACAAGAACAAATTTGGGGTTCATACCTGCATGATGGAAAAAAAAGGAGGGAGGTAAAAAGCTGGAAAGAGATAGAAATAAACGTGAGGGGCAAAGTTAGAAGGGGAAAGCATAAGGGACAGAAACAGCTGGAGGCCTGTCCTGTCAGGTGGAGTCTACCCTCCCTCTGCAGTGCAACTTGTACTGCACCGTAGGCACTGTGCTGACTCCGGTTTACCTTACAGTGCCCCCAAACCTGACACTAGTCTGTCCGTCTGTCAATTGGTCATTTTTCTCTACCACTCACCTTCGCCTTACCTTGCCACGCACAAGAGCAGCACCAACACCAAAATTCGACTTAGCCCTGCATATTGAAAATATTAAAATTTCATCCAAACATAATTCTTATGATTTATTTACCAAATCAAATCCAAATTACCAACTAATACCCTACTACCAGTTCAATAATTTCAACAAAACTTTAAAATCAAAATTTACTACAAAATAATTTGCCAAGAATTCCAAAAGTTTACTCAAAGTAACAATAGAAAAATTGCTCAAACTTAATGCTAAACTTTATTACTGGTGAACATAAAAAAGTCATAAGAGTGCAAGAACCAGTAGATACATTCCAAATTCAATTCTATAAAAAAAATACCTACGACTAATAGACCAAGTGTCTGGCCTCAAACAAAAAAATTTAAACTTTTAGGGCCACCCTAATGCGATATTATTAATAGGAGCTAATTCTAAATTCTATAGATACAAATTCAAATAAAATAAAATAAGAGGGTGAATAAAAAAATTCAAGTACCCTAATCCCTGACCTACCGCAACCGCTCAAATAAACATAAGATCAATTATGTACACAGCAAAAGTAGGTCATCAAGGAAAAGAATTCAATTGTATATGCAAACAAATGTACGTTTGTGACGTTTTTCATGCATGCACATATGTTCGTTGCAATCTGTTTTTATTTTTCTGATTTGCTAATTCCTGTTCTAATTTTGCAAGAGCAGGAATCTGTGCTAACACATGTACATACAACTAAACAGGTGTATTTTGATAAATTTTAACGTTTCACTCAAAACACTCACCAAGTTACTCTTCTCATCCAACGGCGCCGCTGCAGTTGAGTAGCTGAAACAAAAAACTCAAACATACATATGTACATATGACCACGTTCGAACACGGATCCAGATCGATCGCTTACGATCTTGGATAATGAGTGTATATGAGGTAGTAATAAATTTGTAGCGTGATGACAATGTCAAAAAAAAAAAACCAAACGTGTGTAAAAGTAAAAAAAAATTATCAAGATAAAAAAAAAGGATTTAATGTGGGTGCTTGTATGCAAGCCCGTAGTGTTAAATGCGGGAAGGATAAGGGTAAGTTTGCCGGGAGCGTTCTGGCAAATCTATGTAAGTGTAATATGTGCCGATGCAATAAAAAAAGGAATATTCAAAGTTCCATAATTTCGAGTTAGTCGCGGTCTAACCGAAAAGGAACAGAAAGCATGTACGGAAGTGGAACTATAGGCAGAGCACAACGATAAAGATCGGTGTACTTTGAATATAGTAACTATCCACAAAAGGAATGCAAAAATCAAAACTAAAAGAATCCAAATGAATGTCAAAAATAGAGAAAAATATGCAAATGAAAAATTAATCAAAGAAACTTCAAAAAGAGTGAAATGAAAAAAATAAAACTAAAACAAAGTGAAATATTAGTAAAATATTAGTAATATTACACCGTAGCACAAATTGCTTAGCAAAATTTTTGGGCTAATAACCACAAGCCTTTGTTTTTGCCCAACCCTTTCTCCTACCAGAAATCCTACATCAAAAAAAAAGGGAATACCTATGTGCGTAAACCTACTTATAAAAAAAGAGATATAATGCCAAAAGAAATACAAAAAAGGCCGATTTGTTTCGAAACAATAGAAAAATTACTGATATTAAGGTTTAACGATTATTTCTGCTGCTGCCGTTGTGGTGTGTTGTTGTTGTTGGTGATCTCTGCCAATCCCGCTTTTAGGCTGCTCTTCCTGTTGGCAGTGTTGTTTTCGCTAAATCCTCACTTGTGTATAATATGTGCATATTTTAATAACCTTGCCCTATTCTTGGTGATTTGGTTGCTGGCCTCTAGTGGCTTGACGAGCTGGTAACAATGACTTCTGTGGACCTGGCCGGTGAATGTGTGGCTGGTATTGTTGTTTTTGTGGCGATATCTGCTGATACAATATGTGGCTGTTGTTGGTGTTGCGTCGCCGATGCCAAAATAAAAGAATGATGTGTGGTGGCTGGTGCAAATTGATATCGATGTTGACAATTTTTATTGTGTTTTTGAAGACTTTGTACGAAGTATTTGTTGTTGTTGTTGGTGCGCGCATGCAACGAATTAAATAGAACGTAGTGTTTGTGGATGCGTGGCAATTGTTGTTGGCCGGAATGCCGCCAATATAAAAACGTTGTTGTAGTATTGTTGGGCGGTATGTCGCCAAGAAAAAAAATAAATACCGGTTGTGGTTGGTGTTGCGCCGCCAATATAGCAAAAATGGTGTAGTTGTTGTTGAACGTTATGCCGCCACTATAAAAAAAATGCTGTTGTGGTTGTTGCGGCCCTATACCGCCAATATGAAAATGCTATAGTGGTTGTTGTTTGCCGGCACGAATGTAGTTGCTGTTGTTGCTGCGTTCTAACCCCGCCAATAAGACATGTTTCTGAAATTGCTTTGCCGTCGGCTAAATAATAAAGTGTGGTGCTTGTCGATGGTAGTAATTGTTGTTGTGCGGTATTTCGCCACGTACAATGTATTTGTTTTTGGGCGGTACGCCGCCAATGTACGTGCCCAGTGGGTCTTTCCCAACGAGAAATCAATTGTGCGCTGAAATTAAATACAAAGGAAAACCTATTTAGAAATTCAACAGTAAAAGCGTATCTATGTACCTGTACATAGTTGCCTACGGATATCTTGTCTGCATAGTCATATATTCATCTACATACATATATTTGTATGCAGAGATGTATATGTCGATGCAAGTTTTCTTTTGGCTTGCTTGGGAACTACGCTATATAGAAGCCAACTTCCCAGTGGGCATGCCAGGTTGGGAGAGAGAGTTAAAACACGGAAAGGTTACACTTACCTGGTTTTATAAATTTTGTTGGCGAATGGAAACTGCCGGACTAGGGTGTAAGTAGGCCTCGCAACTCCGCGCACTAAAAACTTTTCCAGGACTTTTCTGACGTCTTTAAATAACGCGCACTAAAAACTTTTAAACCTTTTGAAAAGGTCTGGCTAACTTGGCACTTCACACTTTTTTAGTTTATTTATTTTTTTATTTTTTCCACTTCACTTCACTTGCACTGGGCACTGTTACAGGAAAACGTTTGCCCGTTGCCTAGCTTGATGCCCTTTTATAGCCACCGCCGTGGTAAAGAACGTTATCCAGAAACGGAAAATTTTTACTATTACATGCAAACTTTCTTTTCGGCTTTCCCCTATTTTCCATCTATACAATCAGGCACTCATACATTCACACGCTTACCGCTCCACAAAACGAACACCTACACAGATACATTTGGTTCGTGCCTTGACCGCTCGCACTGATGCATTCACACGTTCATAGCCTTGTACCAATACACATCAACATACATAATACAGAACAAAACAAACACATAGGTGCATGGCATTCATCAATGTTGCTAAGTTGTTAGCAGTATGGTGACATCTTATTTGTTATTACAACATGATGCCAAGCGCAACATATTATTTCCGCTGCAACATTGTGTTCACTATCGGTACAATGTGTTGTCAATGTTAATGTTAATATGATGTTAATGGCAACATTGGGGCTAAGGTACGGACCTGGACACAAAACACATAAACACATAGACGCATATACACTCTGCCCACTTATTTAAGCCAGTATGGAGACAGGCTGTCGTCACAGTGTGCGGGAGACTGTAAACTACAAACTCACATAT
>NC_090320.1:208923053-209000490 GCF_040869045.1 Eurosta solidaginis | reverse complement strand
GATGCGTGGCAATTGTTGTTGGCCGGAATGCCGCCAATATAAAAACGTTGTTGTAGTATTGTTGGGCGGTATGTCGCCAAGAAAAAAAATAAATACCGGTTGTGGTTGGTGTTGCGCCGCCAATATAGCAAAAATGGTGTAGTTGTTGTTGAACGTTATGCCGCCACTATAAAAAAAATGCTGTTGTGGTTGTTGCGGCCCTATACCGCCAATATGAAAATGCTATAGTGGTTGTTGTTTGCCGGCACGAATGTAGTTGCTGTTGTTGCTGCGTTCTAACCCCGCCAATAAGACATGTTTCTGAAATTGCTTTGCCGTCGGCTAAATAATAAAGTGTGGTGCTTGTCGATGGTAGTAATTGTTGTTGTGCGGTATTTCGCCACGTACAATGTATTTGTTTTTGGGCGGTACGCCGCCAATGTACGTGCCCAGTGGGTCTTTCCCAACGAGAAATCAATTGTGCGCTGAAATTAAATACAAAGGAAAACCTATTTAGAAATTCAACAGTAAAAGCGTATCTATGTACCTGTACATAGTTGCCTACGGATATCTTGTCTGCATAGTCATATATTCATCTACATACATATATTTGTATGCAGAGATGTATATGTCGATGCAAGTTTTCTTTTGGCTTGCTTGGGAACTACGCTATATAGAAGCCAACTTCCCAGTGGGCATGCCAGGTTGGGAGAGAGAGTTAAAACACGGAAAGGTTACACTTACCTGGTTTTATAAATTTTGTTGGCGAATGGAAACTGCCGGACTAGGGTGTAAGTAGGCCTCGCAACTCCGCGCACTAAAAACTTTTCCAGGACTTTTCTGACGTCTTTAAATAACGCGCACTAAAAACTTTTAAACCTTTTGAAAAGGTCTGGCTAACTTGGCACTTCACACTTTTTTAGTTTATTTATTTTTTTATTTTTTCCACTTCACTTCACTTGCACTGGGCACTGTTACAGGAAAACGTTTGCCCGTTGCCTAGCTTGATGCCCTTTTATAGCCACCGCCGTGGTAAAGAACGTTATCCAGAAACGGAAAATTTTTACTATTACATGCAAACTTTCTTTTCGGCTTTCCCCTATTTTCCATCTATACAATCAGGCACTCATACATTCACACGCTTACCGCTCCACAAAACGAACACCTACACAGATACATTTGGTTCGTGCCTTGACCGCTCGCACTGATGCATTCACACGTTCATAGCCTTGTACCAATACACATCAACATACATAATACAGAACAAAACAAACACATAGGTGCATGGCATTCATCAATGTTGCTAAGTTGTTAGCAGTATGGTGACATCTTATTTGTTATTACAACATGATGCCAAGCGCAACATATTATTTCCGCTGCAACATTGTGTTCACTATCGGTACAATGTTGTCAATGTTAATGTTAATATGATGTTAATGGCAACATTGGGGCTAAGGTACGGACCTGGACACAAAACACATAAACACATAGACGCATATACACTCTGCCACTTATTTAAGCCAGTATGGAGACAGGCTGTCGTCACAGTGTGCGGGAGACTGTAAACTACAAACTCACATATGTACATCTGAGAAGCGCTAAAAATTAGACAATTGTAAACAAGTAGAAACTATATGAGAACTATACACACACGAAACAACTAGTAAGTTCTGGAAATCGAAGAGCCTAGAAGTATGCAGCGTAAACTATAAAAGCGGGGCAAGCGAGTAAGAAGAATTCAGTTTGATTTGAGTTGTCAATCAGTTGCGATTAAGGCGATATCTAGCGAGCAATAGCAGTATTATTTTGAATAGTAGAGTTTCACTGAGCTATCAATCAGTGTGGTTATTAAGCAAGCTATTCGTTGCACAGTTGAGTGTATTGTGAAGTACTTTAATAAAGGCCATTTTTCCATTATCCAATATTGGAGTTATTTATTCAACAGTTTAGTGATTCGAACTTAGCAGAGGATTGCAAATAAGAGGATTTGCAAGTAAATTCGTTACAATTGGTGTCAGAAGAGGAACTGTTGAATAAATTCCAGAGGACAACAAGGACATGGCAAAGTTCAGTGAATTGAAGATCCAGCAACTAAAGAAGGAGTTGGAAGCCCGTGGATTGAATACAAGCGGCGTTAAACTAAAACTTCAGGCACGGCTACGAGAGGAAATGGAAGCAGAAGGAATTGATGTGGACGAGTATGTTTTTTATCCTGATGAGGACGAGACAACAACAAAAATTGAAGAGAAAAGTGAAACACCGCAGACAATGGCGAACACAGACCTGAACATGATATTGGTTGCAATATCGGCACAAATGTCCGAAATGTCATCACAAATATCTACCAACATGTCATCACAATTGGAAGAACAGAAAACGTATATGTCATCACAGATAGAATCCCAAGAGACACGAATAACATCGAAGATTGAAGCACAAGAAACGCGAATGTCAGAAATGTCGACACAGATTACATCCAAGATGGAAACGCAATTGGAAGAACAGCAGACATATATGGCATCCCAACTGGAATCGCAGGAGACACGCATAACATCAAAGATGGAAGAACAAGAGGAGTGCTTATCATTGCAGGTGGCACAAATGTCTTCACAGTTAGAAGCACAGGAAGCAAGGGTAACATCAAAGCTGGAAGCGCAGGATGCAAAAATCGCTCAATTTCAGGCAGAAGTCGATGATTTGAAGGGTCGTATGGAGCAGTTACAATTAAATCGTCCAGCAGTTTCAGCGAGTAATCCAAAGGTAAAAACATCATCCTTTGACGGTTCTGTTCCTTTCCAGGTCTTTAAGCTTCAGTTTGAGAAGACCGCAGCAGTGAACAACTGGAATGCGGAAGATAAAGTTGCTGCATTGTTCGTGGCATTGAAGGGGCCAGCAGCGGAAATCCTACAGACGATTCCCGAAGGAGAGCGGAGCAATTATGAAGCATTGATGGCTGCTGTAGAACGACGTTATGGAAGCGAGCATAGAAAACAGATATTCCAAATTGAGTTGCAAAACCGCTACCAAAGAGCGAATGAGACTTTGCAGGAGTTTGCCTCGGATGTTGAAAGGTTAGCTCATCTCGCAAATGCGGACGCACCCGTGGAATACACCGAGAGGGTAAAAATCCAGAGTTTCATAAATGGCATACGGGACGCCGAAACAAAGCGAGCTACATACGCAAACCCATAGCCAACATTCGCAGAAACGGTGTCACAAGCTCTGATTCAGGAAACAGCGTCGCTTCTGTGTAAGCCAGTTTTCAAAGCACGCCGTGTGGAAGTAGAAAGGCCAGAGTGGGTATACACAATTTTGGAAGCACTGAAGGGATCTCAACAGAAGAATGCCAGAGTTATTAAATGTTTCAAGTGCGGCAACCCAGGTTACATTGCACGTCATTGCGATCTTGGTCCCAATAGTTCCAACAATGTGGGTGGCCGTAAACGGAAAGCTGGCGGAAATGAGCAAGAACGTGTCGGATGTAAAGAACGAAAACTTGCCCCGGCTATTGAATGTCCTGTGATATCTGTGTCGCAGATTGGAAGGAAATCAAGCAGTCTTACCATCAGAGGGAATGTGGATGGTAAAGAGCGTGTACTGACTGTAGATACGGGGGCATCTCATCCCTATTCGATCTGATTTGGTCTACAGGAGAGTAAAGTCATTACCTGGAGCGAGGTTGCGTACGGTCACAGGCGAATATAACCAAGTTCAGGGAGAAGTAATATGTGAAGTCCTAATTGGGAAGGTCATGGTTCTACACAAATTCGTTGTGGCGGAGATCGTTGATGAAGTTATATTGGGAGTGTGAAGTTATATTGGGAGTGGATTTCTTGGTTGACCATGACATCAAGATCGATATGCAGAGAAGGGTGATGCATTATGAGAACCAAGATGTGCCACTTGACTTCAGTTTGGAAAAAGGGTTCAGCAGTAAGCGAGTGCTGGTCGAGGAGATTCGACAGAGACCACGAAAGTCAAGGAAAGTAGATCGAGCAAAGGTTGATGGATGGAATGTGCCAAATAAAGCGAAATTAAAAGTACCTGCGAGGAAAAGACCGGCATCAACAAACCCTAATGGACGCACTAAATTCACTGAAAGAATTTTTCAGAAAGAATACAAGGATGGTTTCAAGCCAGCGCGCACTTTTGTTGGGAAACGTCGGAACGATACTGAGTATGTGAAGCCAATCCGTCAAAGAACAAGCTCTACAAAGTAGTTCTTCATTGGCCAAGCAACAGAGTGCGAGAGAACGATGCAGAATAATGAGTAGTAAGATGGAACACAGGTACGACAGGGAAAATAATTCGGAAGTTTTCCGGAATGGAGATTTGGTACTGTTAAACAACCCTCACCGGCGGAAAGGTGTTCCAGCCCAATTTCGGTGCAGTTGGAAGGCCCGTACAAAGTTGTGAAGAAGATCAGTGATACCATCTACCGCATACAAACCACTGGGAAACCACGGATTAGAAGGGTGGTTACATTTGGAGATGCTAGCGGCGTTTAGATTGGGAGATTTGTCTGATCGGGACGATCAGACTTAGGTGGATGGCAGTGTTACGAATATTAGCAAAACTAAAGAGTGCTGCCATCTCAGGCGATGCTAAGCAGTGACGTCAATTCACATCAATAATTCAATCATTATGTATCTACATAAACGAATCAATAATTGCGTATACAACATATGTACACATTCCGACGAGCAACATTTACATACAAGGCAGCGAGAGATGAGATGTCACACACAGATGAATTTACTTATACGCTTATGTGTGTGCGGGAGACTGTAAACTACAAGCTCACATATGTACATCTGAGAAGCGCTAAAAATTAGACAATTGTAAACAAGTGGAAACTATATGAGAACTATACACACACGAAACAACTAGTAAGTTCTGGAAATCGAAAGAGCCTAGAAGTATGCAGCGTAAACTATAAAAGCGGGGCAAGCGAGTAATGAAGAATTCAGTTTGATTTGAGTTGTCAAGCAGTTGCGATTAAGGCGATATCTAGCGAGCAATAGCAGTATTATTTTGAATAGTAGAGTTTCATTGAGCTATCAATCAGTGTGTGGTTATTAAGCAAGCTATTCGTTGCACAGTTGAGTGTATTGTGAAGTACTTTAATAAAGGCCATTTTCCATTATCCAATATTGGAGTTATTTATTCAACAGTTTAGTGATTCGAACTTAGCCGAGGATTGCAAATAAGAGGATTTGGCAAGTAAATTCGTTACAATATATATATTTTCGCAAATTTTAGCCCCATTTTAACAGCTAGAAGCTTCAAATTTCACAGAATTCCTTACGTATATAGCATATATTGTTGTCTGAAAAAAATCATAGAGATCGGTTGTATATATAGTATATATCTCATACAACCGATTGTTCAGATAAGAAACTTTTCGCAATTTCTACCCCATTTTAACAGCTATAATTTTCAAATTTCACCAAATGCTTACGTGTATAGCATATATTGATGTCTGAAAAAATCATTGAGATCGGTGGAATACATAGTATATATCTCATACAACCGATTGTTCAGATAAGTAAACTTTGCGCAATTTCTGCCCCGTTTTAACAGCTAGAAGCTTCAAATTTCAACAGAATTCTTACGTATATAGCATATATTGTTGTCTGAAAAAATCATAGAGATCGGTGGTATATATATTATATACTTCATATAAACTGTCATTTTTGCCCCCTTTTTTCCGGCTCAGAAGCTTCAAAATTCATCAAATTTCATCAATAGTTACGTTTACGTCATATATTTTTGGAAAGGCGTGATTCGTAGTCACAGTTTTTACATGCAGACCAAAAAAAACGTGAAGCTTTGCATCCTCACACGGATTACCTACTTATTTTTATACCTTTCATGAAAATGAAATGGTATATTAATTTCGTCACGAAAACCGAAAATGGTAAGTCCTTAAAGGAAAATAGATAGACCCAGCATTAAGTATACCGAAATAATCAGGTTAAAGAGCTGAGTTGATTTAGCCATGTCCGTCTGTCCGTCTGTCCGTCTGTTTTGTTTGTATGCAAACTAGTCCCCTCAATTTTTGAGATATCTTGATAAAATTTGGTGAGCGGGTGTATTTGGGTGTCCGATTAGACATTTGTCGGAACCGACTGGATCGGACCACTATAGCATATATCCTCCATACAACCGATTTTTCAGAAAAAGAGGATTTTTGTAATATCTTACCCAATTTAACAGATTGAAGCTTCAAACTTCACCATATACTTTCGTATATTGCACGTATTGTTGCCTGAAAAAATTGATGAGATCGGTCGTATATATAGTATATATCCCCCACAACCGATTGTTCAGATAAGGAACTTTTCGTAATTACTGCCCTATTTTAAGAGCTAGAGGCTTCAAATTTCAACGAATGCTTACGTATATAGCATATATTGTTGTCTGAAAAAATCATAAAGATCGGTGGTATATATAGTATATATATGGTGGTATATATAGTATATATATATAGTATATATATATATATATATATATTTTCGCAAATTTTGGCCCCATTTTAACAGCTAGAAGCTTCAAATTTCACCGAATACTTACGCATATAGCATATATTGTTGTCTGAAAAAATTATAGAGATCGGTTGTATATATAGTATATATCTCATACAACCGATTGTTCAGATAAGAAACTTTTCGCAATTTCTACCCCATTTTAACAGCTAGAAGCTTCAAATTTCACAGAATTCTTACGTATATAGCATATATTGTTGTCTGAAAAAATCATAGAGATCGGTTGTATATATAGTATATATCTCATACAACCGATTGTTCAGATAAGAAACTGTGCGCAATTTCTGCCCCTTTTTAACAGCTAGACGCTTCAAATTTCACCATATGCTTACGTATATAGCATATATTGTTATCTGAAAAATCATAAAGATCGGTGGTATATATAGTATATATCTCATACAACCGATTGTTCAGATAAGAAACTTTTCGCAATTTCTACCCCATTTTAACAGCTAGAAGCTTCAAATTTCACAGAATTCTTACGTATATAGCATATATTGATGTCTGAAAAAATCATTGAGATCGGTGGTATACATAGTATATATCTCATACAACCGATTGTTCAGATAAGAAACTTTGCGCAATTTCTGCCCCGTTTTAACAGCTAGAAGCTTCAAATTTCACAGAATTCTTACGTATATAGCATATGTATGTTGTCTGAAAAAATCATAGAGATCGGTGATATATATATTATATACCCCATATAAACTCTAATTTTTGCCCCCTTTTTACGGCTAGAAGCTTCAAAATTCATCAAATTTCATCAAATAGTTACGTTTACGTCATATATTGTTGAAATGCGTGATTCGTAGTCATAGTTTTTACACGCAGACACAAAAAACCTGAAACTTTGCATCCTCACACAAATTACCTACCTGTTTTTTATTTTATATTTATCTTAAAAATCGTTAAGGTATGTAGACCTGTTCACTATATATTTCTTATCTTATACATCCGATTATTCGGAGATTACGTGCGGGATAAGATTATTGTTTAGCCCCATTCATGAAAGGTATGAAGTCTTCGGCACAGCCGAAGACAGTCCCGTTTTTACTTGTTTTTATTTAACTCTGCGGACATATTCAGTTTATGTCAAGCCTTTAGGAACCGACTAATTCAATATAATTTAACTGCAGGCAATGCAGATGCTTTAATTTTCATTCACTTAAAGGCGACTTGGGAAATGCATGTGTCTGCAACGAGTACGAAATTGTTTAAATGTTTAAATAAATATACTCTCACCTTGTCCGCTAACTAGAAGTTCGCTACTGCCGAAGAGAAGTTTTTGGTTCATTTTCTATGAAGGCAGTGGGAAGTGTCTGCCGATAAGGGGTTCGTGTCCGCTCATTAGCACAGGGCAAATAGTTTAAAAAATTTTACCCAAAATTTGATGCACGAAAAATTGTCCGGACAGAGGAGGTTTCCACCTAGTAGAGGAGTCCGTTAGGAGGAATTTCTCTGTATATCTACATCCTGCACGCAATCGAATTCCATATTTAATAAATGTTCTCATTTTAAATCACCAACGCACTAAATCATTGTATCTGATTATCCTTAAACTATGACCGCCAATAAAAATTATCCTTTTATATGGATGTATTTGCATATAAATGGATACGACTAAAGTTCTACATGCACATAAATATATATATTGTATATAGCAGGTAGATATATGACGCACAGGTCATTAAAACATAAGTAAGTATTTAAACATACAAATATAAAAATACAAAATATCTATTTGTATGGAAGTCATTAATTTTCCATAAAGAAAAAATTCGAAAAAAGAACAACTACAACTGCATTAAAATCCAAAGAGGATCCTCTGATAACATTTTGTATTTATGAGGTAATTAAGTTATGATTAAAAGCGCATTATCAAGGTAATAATTTTTCGAAATATTTTATTAAAAATAAT
This sequence comes from Eurosta solidaginis, assembly GCF_040869045.1. Lineage (NCBI taxonomy): Eukaryota > Metazoa > Arthropoda > Insecta > Diptera > Tephritidae > Eurosta > Eurosta solidaginis. The sequence goes on along the minus strand of NC_090320.1, from coordinate 208,992,045 downwards.
TTTTTATACTTCAGCCATAACAAAAACGCATAAAGTAAAAATACGTTTGTTGTATTGTAAACATTTTTATAGCCTGATGAGCTCAACGAATTATTTAATTTATTTCATAACTTTTTAGACCCAGTTATCTTTGTCTGATCACAGATTTCGGTTCCTATATGAACACCATTTATAAAGTGTGCGTAATATTCTGGCTTTGATCGGAGCCCTTTGTGGCTTATGTGAGGTCAAACTGGTCGGTCAATAGTGACCTCACATAGATCAGAATTTGTTTGACAACCAAACGGAAAAACCCCAATAAGGCATAAGGGCTTATGCTAAAGAATACATTCGTCCTCCTGGCCTACCTTAATTGCTGCCTCGAGGTCTGGCAACTCTGCCACCCCTAGTAGCTGGCGCCTTGACCTCGCAAGCACAGGAGATGCACATAGAACGTGCACACATGTTTCTTCCCACAGCTTGCATTTCCTATATCTGCTATTACTGACGAGGCCCAACATCTAAGCATAGTGAGCCTTGGGTTTTGTCTCTTAGGAGATATGAGCAACTTTGTGAGTCTAGCGTTGTAGGATTTGCACATGATCTTAAAAATTTTGCCGCCCCATGCGAATTTGCTGATTAATGTATCATATTTAACTCCCACCTACTTTTTATTTCCCCTAAACAGATTGGGATATCTGCCGCCGATTTGTGGAGCCAATTCATAGGCCTTCTCGTTATCTTCTATCCTTTATGACCGGTAACCCAGTATAATTCCACGACACTTATTGGTGAAGTACTGTTTGGTATTATTTCTTGATCGCCGCCTGGTTAACAGAAATAGTAATATGTTTTCACGTAGTCGCAAATACTAGAGCAAATGCATCTGAAAAAGCGTATCAGCTAGCTTAAAAGGGCGAATCCCTTGTGGATTTTACCATGGAACTATCAATCAGATTGAGCGAAATTAAAAAAAGACAAGAGTTACGCATAATACAGAAAGCAGGAACGGCGCGGAACCAGTACTTACAGTACTGCAGTACTTAGTGTCCCAGACTAACAAATAGAGAACTGTAGATTTGTGAAGAGTATACTGACTCGACTTTGCGTTCTGACATCAAATGCCTTTAAATTGGGCCTCTTTAGTGAAGAAGTGTGGTTGCGGAAGAAAACGAAAGAGCACGTACAGTGCTCGCGTTTCGCGCTCTCCAGGGTTAGACTCCAGATATTATGGGCACATCATAATTGGTATCTCGAAGCAAAAAGTAACAAAGAACCTAGAAAGCTTTAAGTTTTTGCCAAGAAGACGTAGTTATTTTACAACATAGGTACTGGTTTTTATATAGGTTGCAAATTGCCTTGGTGTGACCAGTTGGCGCCAGTTAGCATAGCAAAGAAGCGTGCTTTGATGGAATCCCACAACCATTTAAACGGCTTAGCGCCAATTCAGTAAGTGTGTATAGATGAGTCGCATGCTGAATTTCGACGAAAAACTGTCTTCTCTTCTTCGAGCTTTACGATGGCGCTCTTGAAGCGTTAACCGATAAATGGCTTGTCGATTTGTATTCTCCGTTTTTTTTTTTTCTACACATGTGTTAAGACCGCAATGACACTTGGCGTCATTTGCAAAAGCTATAGATTGTGTCGTTGTTGTATATTTTGTATTTACGGCCAATTTGGTGTGATGGTAGCGCGTATTTTAGAAATAAGGTTTTTCAATTAGAAGAAAATTTTTCTAAGCGGGGTCGCACCTCGGCAGTGTTTGGCAAGCGCTCCGGGTGTATTTCTGCCATGAAAAGCTCTCAGTTAAATCTCATCTGCCTTGCGGATGCCTTTCGGAGTCTGCATAAAACATGTAGGTCCCGTCCGGCCGATTTGTAGGGAAAATCAAGAGGACCACGACGCAAATTGGAAGAGAAGCTCGGCCTTAGATCTCTTCGGAGGTTATCGCGCCTTACATTTATTTTTTTTTTTTACTTTACTTTTCTTCACAAATCAACAACTAGCACAGTTTTCGACAATAAATTTTCTCCCTTCGAGTTAGTATTTGCTAAAAGGCCAACTTTGCCTCATGAATTGCGAAAGGAAAAAATTTACCCACTTTATAATGCCGAAAACTATGCTAAGGAGATTAAATTTAGAATGCAAAAAACACATGAAATGGCAAAAAATGTAATAATTAAAAATAAAATACAAAGCAAAACTTTTTATGATAAAACAGCTCGTCCGTTAGCTACTAAAATAGGCGATAAAGTTCTGTTACAAAAATAACCACGCCACAAGCATGAAAATATATACCAAGGTCCGTTCGTTGTAATCAAACTTAATAACCCTAATGTTATAATTTGTGATGAAGTAACAAAGAAAAAGAAAAATAAGTACACGAAATCGACTTACAAAAATAGAGTAACATTTTATATTAACATAGAAAAATCCAAAATTTTCTAATAATTTTATTGCTAACATAATCACATTGTTGAATACCCAAGAAGGCACAAAAACTAGTAAAAAAAAAAAAACAACACACTAATGTATTGTTAACAACATTAAATGTATAGAATAATGTTTATTTACATACAAAAGAAACTAATGCATTCCATAAAATTCATTTATGTACAAAAGAGAAAAAAGAAACATACATACAGCCAGTAAGGCAGAACAAAATAGCATATGTAAAACTATTTTCTAACATGTACTTACTTATGATTCATTTTTCACACGAACATAACAACAACACCAATGTAATGTTAAATACTAAAAGAAAATTTATTTAGCTCTAAAAATGTAAAATTGGTCCGAACGAACGAATGTCAAAAAAAGGAAGGTGCACCCTAATATTCATTCGTTCGAAACAATTGATAAAATGAAAAGAAGAATATGAAAAATGAAATGTGGTTGATCAATTTGCAAAATTCTTCTTAAAAAAAAAAGGAAGGATAATGTAAGGATAAAATAAAGCCTTATGCCAAATATTATAATGTAGCCTTTGTGCGTGGGGCTTAAGTTGCATTTGACAGGCGCGTGAAGTTGGCAACGCGCATGTCAAATGCAACCGCAGCGCCCTAAAATGAGATATAGAATAAATTTGCAACTAAATGTGGACGGACGTGTCCTTTTAATAAAAAGTGTTTTCCTTCTTTATTTATATTGCGGTCAAGAAAAATTTAAAGCGTGGCGAAGACTACCGCCACGGTAGCACAGTTTTATTTAATTAAATTATATTGGCGACGGTGTGGAGGCGGCGCCCTCCTAGACGGCAACAAAGGAGGCGGCCAGGTAACAATCAGCACTGAGGAGGTAAAATTAAATATTATATTGAAAGCAACCACCATGGTGTGATGGTAGCGTGCTCCGCCTACCACACCGTATGCCCTGGGTTCACACCCCGGGCAAGGCAACATCAAAATTTTAGAAATAAGGTTTTTCAATTAGAAGAAAATTTTTCTAAGCGGGTTCGCCCCTCGGCAGTGTTTGGCAAGTGATCCGGGTGTAGTGTATTTCTGCCATGAAAAGCTCTCAGTGAAAACTCATCTGCCTTGCAGATGCCGTTCGGAGTCGGCATAAAACATGTAGGTCCCGTCCGGTCAATTTGTAGGGAAAATCAAGAGGAGCACGAGGCAAATTGGAAGAGAAGCTCGGCCTTAGATCTCTTCGGAGGTTATCGCGCCTTACATTTATTTTTTTATTTTTTATTGAAAGCAACACATGTAGTCCGATACATATCCAACAACTGTTTATACAATAAATTTGTATGGAAAGAAATTTGTAAAACAAAAATGGTGCTACATGGCGTATGAGTAACCACATAAAACAACAGAAAGTGTGATATGGTCAGATCAGTATTGGTTAGATCATATACTCGAAGAATTTGGATAACGGAGTCATACAACAACAACATCAGCAACTGCCTTCTCGGAATTCGAAAAATTTAATTTTTACAACAACGTTAATAAAAAGTTTAACAACATCCTTCTAGGAATGACAACAAATAATTCAACAGCAGCAAGTGCAGACTGAACAACAATGAATGAATGTCGATAGATTTCCGTTTAATTTTGCCACATACAATTCGCTAGAATATCCAAGCATCATCTTGCATATTTTTAAATCGTTTTCCACCTGATCCTTCCAGCGCAGTGGAGGCCGCCCTCTTCCTCTGCTTCCATAGGCGGGTTCCGATAGAGACACTTTCTTAGACGGAGCGTCACCTTTTATTCGCATAACATCGCCTAGCCATCGCAGCCGCTGAGTTTTAGTTCGCTGGACTATGTTTATGTCTGCGTAGAGCTCGTACAGCCCATCGTTAAATCTTACTTCGATACTCACCATCGCCAACGCGTAGAGGTCTATAAATCTTTCGAAGAACTTTTCATATATTCGGTGTAGCAGCAGAAGCTTACTGAGCTTGCTCGCCTTAAAACAGGTCCGGTCTGTTATTGTTATGATTTTTCTCATTTTGGTTTTATTTAGCATAGGTGAAACAAGTTTTAAAACAAATATCAAAGCAGATCTACTAACAATACTTACACATATTTCCTCTGTCACTCAGCGTTTATTAAAATAGACGCGTTTTGCAAGTAATGAAATAAATTGCCCACCTTTTCCCAGTACCATAAGACAAAATTGTAAAAAGTATTCATTTAAGGGAAATTATTTCCAAGATAAAAACATTCCTCCCTTTGTTATCCACTAATCATAACACTCACGTTTGTATAATGATTAGGTCGTAGTTACTTTTTCGGCAATGTTGTGTGTAAATATTAAGTTGCATAATGAGAAATTAGATGTGTTTTTATGTATTTATTGTGTAGAACCTGTAGAAATGGCATACTAAAGAAGAAGGTGTGTTTAATATCATACCTCTTCATCGATATTGGTATGTTGGTACGACTACACACAATACACTATCGTAAGCAATTTTTGACTACAGTAGATATACAAAACGTTTCAATATGAAACTGAACGACGGAAGAATGGGAGTGATGCTAAAAATTGAACCAGTTCTTTCGATCTTCCCATAGAACGAACTCGCCCAAACCTGCAATGCAGAGGCAGCATATCATCATGATTTAGCCCCAGGAGAGTATCCCACAAAACAGGGTGACAATTACATTTAGAGAATGATCAGAAGAGGAGCTAGAAAATAATGGACTAGATATGAGATAACAAACGTGTGTGATGGTATCACCTGAAAATCGGGACCATTAAACGGACATAAATGAATTGATTTGTTCTATATCAAGATATTACCGAAAAGAAGAATCATATTGGATATATCTGGCTAAATTTTCAAATTCATATCGGTGAATCATATCAAAGTTAAATGAGTTTTGGGATGGTTATTGTAGCACTTTTTCGAACTTTTTAAAAACATTTTGTCAAATTTTTGCATTTATTTTATGCATTTTTTTCAAATTTTTTGATTACGGACGGTTTTTTTTTAGTTGTGCTGAAAATAAAGCCCGTCTCTCCCAGAAATATTTATAGGTTGTATGGTTGTATCGCGCTACATTTCCAAAGCCCAAAAATATAGAAAAATTGACATTTCCCCACTGAATGACTTATACTTTTTTTGTAGGAAAATAAACACTCTTTTTCTAAGCAACACGAAAAGAATCAAAACTTTCAAAAGGAGAATATGTACAGACCACTTTCTGGGGCATCGTAAATGTTTATGATTTTTAGTCTCTGAAACTGTAGCACGATGGAATCGATCAAAAAACGAAAGTTGGCCCAAGGGTATTTCGGCTGAAAAATGTCTACGAAACTTTGACCTATATTCTACAAAGAAGGGAGGAAAACAAGAAATTAAATAAATAAATGTAAAGCTCGACAACATCCGAAGAGATTTTAGGCCAAGCTTCTCTCCCAATTTGCATCGTTCTCCTTTTAATTTTTCCTAAAAATTGGCGGGACGGAGCCCACTTGTTTCATGTCGACTCCGAATGGCATCTGCAAGCCAGTTGAGTTTTTCAATGAGAAGCTTTTCATGGCAGAAATACACTCGAAGTGCTTGCCAAACACTGATGAAGGGGACCTAGCTTAGAATTTTGTATGTTACTTTGCCCGAGGCGTCAACCCAGGATCTTCGGTGTGGTAGGCGGCCGTCTGGACAGAAATTATCAACAATTTTATCAGCCTCCTATCTTGGAAAAAATATTCAGGAGCACATGTACGATTGCAGGACACTGGCTGTTTTGCCGCGTGGCTAACATGAGGTTCCAAGTTATAGGCAGTTTTGTGGTGCCCGACCAGGGAGCGGTGTCGGAGTACTTCATAAAGGACGGCAGAAGGTTTATTAATCTAATGAAATGATTCGAGTTAACATACAGAGAACATCCAGCAATTGGCTCGAGGAGAAATTACATCTCTTCGGTTGTAGCGGACAGCATCCAATCAACAAAGCTAACCAGTTGAAAAAGCAGAATGTAACAATCAAAATATATACTGCTTTGTGGTCTAGATTTGCGGGACAATATTTGTTCCAAACAAATTGTTTCAGATCCTGTTAATCGATAAGAAATCCTTTTTGCCAATTTTCGAATATAAAATTTGAAAATGAGTGAAAAGATGCGGCCAAAGGGAATGTAGTATGCAAGTGATCGAAAACTAAAATTTAGATGTATGCTAAAACCTTAAAAGGGAATCGTTTAATGCGGTTTTTTGAAATCTACGAGGCTACTGAGTGAGCGTACTGAACTTATATCCGAAGAATTCCTAAACTCTTCTCCTACAGTTTCAATTTAGAACAAATCTATAATCTAAGTGGGATTTGTGCTTACAAATTCGCAAAGTAACAATATCTTATACATCCGCCATTTTAGGTAAATGTTGTTTTGGGTATATTCAATTAAAGTTTTAAGTGTAATTAAAACCCTTTCGTAGTACATCCTTTATAATTTTTTCGAAACACAACAAATGCTATTATGGTTTAAATGATACAAATAAATGAAAGGAACAATTTTTAAACCTACAAAGCCGTTTAAGTTATTTCTTCAGGGCTTCCTGTACAATGTACAGTGTACATATATACATACATATATATTAGACTGACCCGATTTTTCATCATATCTTTATATATTTGATGCTGAATGCTGAATCCCTTCGAAGAGATCTCAAAAGTAATTTCCCAGAGTATGGAGGCGAATCTCGAAAATTTACCCGATGCGAGTGTGCATTTTTTACGAATTTTGGCCACTCCATTTTAGAGCTCCCTTGCAGAGAAGGCGGGGATAACTAATGAGAAAAAATTTATCCGATAATAGGCTAACTATATGTTTTCGATGTCGCTGGACACGATGGTGCGGGTTCGAATTCCGTTCCCGGGAGAAAAAGCTTTGAAGAGATTCACTAGGTATAATCGAAACATCTGTCGTCTTGTCCGTTTTGATGTCCCGTTGTTAAAATGTTTCCCAAATTATTAAATAAATTATAAATTAAAAATTGCTTCAAATAAATGTGTTCATAAATTTAAAGGAATTAGGGCAATCCCCGCTTAACTAATACAAATAGACAACATTGGTTAATTCGTTGTAGTTCTATAAATAGAACAAAAGCAACAATACCAGTTTCTTCGAAACCGCCTTATCAACGCATAAGTTTAACACATGATTACATACAAAGTATGTACTGCGCATAAAGTAAAAGAAGGCAATTGGGATAAGGTTTACAAAACTAAGGCATGACGTGGCTGAATGCGTTTGTAATACTTCAACCATCGTAGGAGTGCGGGTTCAAATCCCACTCCCGGGAGAAAAGGTTTTGAAGAGATTTACAAGGTATAATTTAATTTAATTTAATTTATTTGGATTAAAGTCGACACAGACACAATGCGGTCGACTACTAAGATATATAAAACATAAAATTAATGTTATAATTAAAAATATTTAAATTCAACCATACATAGGAAAGAAAGTACAAAATATCAGGGCAGACGTGACAGTATTGAATTATGCAACTCGGAAAACGAACATTCAAAACTGATGCAGTTATACAAGTTGTTGTAGTGCGAACACCAACTTCGCAGTGGATTATTTTTGGCAAAATTTTGCCGGCAAAGTGGTAAATAAAAAGGCACAAAGTGCCTGGACGTTCTACCAGGAACAGCAAAATTTAGTCGACTAACAAGATCAGATGAGTCGATCTCGCCCATAATGAGCTTGTGAATGAACATTACCCCGAGTAAAGTTCTTCGATTTTCTAAAGTTGGCAGATTTATAAGGAGAAGCCTATTTCTATATGGTGGCAAATGCACACTAGAATCCCAGTTAAGACCACGTAGTGCAAATATAATGAATTGCTTCTGTACTGACTCAATACGCTTTATAAAGTTTTGATACCCTGGGCACCAGACACACGAACAATACTCGTACCAACGATGTGTAGAGGGTCTTAGTCAGATACGGATCATTAAACTCCTTAGCCCATCGCTTCACAAAACCGAGTATACCCGTTGCTTTGCTTACCATTGATGAGATATGCGTATTAAAAGTCAGTTTAGGATCAAAAAGAACGCCTAGATCACTTACGACAGATATACGCTCCAAAGGCGTGCTGTTTAACGTATACGATGTCAAACTTGGCTTCACTCGGTGAAATGTCATTAGTTTACACTTCGAGCAATTCAAAACTAGTAAATTTGCAGTACACCAACATTGAAATGAGTCCAAGTCTGCCTGAAGAAACTCCACACGGGAAGACTCCGAAGGCAAGTATGAGTAACAAAGTTTAACATCATCTGCATACATAAGAGTTCGGGAATGTATGAGAGTTTGTGGTAAGTCATTTATAAACAAGGTAAAAAGTAACGGACCCAAATGACTACCCTGAGGCACACCAGACGTTACATCAAACAACCTAGAAAAGCTGTTTTTAAACAAAACTTGTTGAGTCCGATTCGCGAGATAGCTTTCGAGCCATGCAAGCAAATGCTTTGGAAATCCAAGTAAATCAAGTTTGTAAACTAAAAGCTCATGATTGACAGAGTCAAACGCTTTACTGAAGTCGGTATAGATCACATCCGTTTGCCTATTGTTTAAAAATCCATCCATTACAAAAGAAGTAAACTCTAGCAAGTTGGTAGTAGTTGATCTACGCGGCACAAACCCATGCTGGCAGGGCGATAATATGGAGCTACACATGTGTTGAAGTTGACATGTAATTATTCGCTCAAATGTTTTGGGAATAGCTGAAAGCTTAGCTATACCTCTATAGTTCTCGATACTAGACCTACTACCTTTTTTGTGTAAAGGTATAATAAATGATTTCTTCCAAATCAATGGAAAAGTGGCAGATTCCACAGATAATTGGAATAATTTATGTATCGGCTCAGATAAGTTAACTGCACAGTATTTGAGTACACAACTAGGAACACCATCTGGACCCGGAGAAAAAATCGGTTTCAAACCGAGAAGGCTCTGAAGAACAGTATTCTTATCAATTACTGGATTAGGAATGCAATTAAAACTTTCCAAGTTGTAGGAGTGTTGACCGGGTTGAAAACGTTTAGATGAGTAGGTCGACCTAAAGAATTCTGCAAATAATTCCGCAATATCATTATCAGAACTAGCATTCTTGCAACCAAAAGAAAAAGTAGCTGGAAAACCAGATGTTTTCCTCTTGGAATTAACAAAACTGTAAAATCTTTTCGGATTCGAAACAGCTGTCGCCTTATCCGTCCTGATGTCACGTTGTTAAAATATTTCCCAAATTATTGAATCAAAAATAAAGATAGGGTGCAAAATCGGGTCAGTCTAATACATATGTATATCAGCATTTCGTTGTTGTTTGATTGAAGTGTAGTTTGAGAGGAAGTTTTGCAATTCTGAGACTCCATCTGTGCGATTGAAGTACCACTAGCATTGGCAGCATTGCACAAATTGGCATTTCTCAATGTCACGCAGCAAAGAATGGGGTTGAGCAGCTGCGCGGATGAAAATATGAAGACTTTAGAGCCGGGCTGTCAACAAGGATAAAATTTTGGGTAAAATAAATTAAGCTATTTCAAATTTTTCGAAATACTGAAAGTTAGCTCTAAGCTTCTTCGGAAATATAACATCAAGGAATGGAGACTACAATTTGGGTGTAAGGTTAGACTCCCTACTAACATATTGGCGCATAGTCAAAATCCGACTAAGAAGGCATCTAAAACTGGAAAGCACCGGAGAACCAACAGAAAGCAAACGAAAATTGCTGATGGATATCACTCTATCCACGTTAAGCAGAAGTCGTTAATATCACTATGCAATTTTGCAGAATCATGGCTCTTGGTATAAAATTAACATCTGAGGAAAATTCGTTAACGGCTACGGCAAATTTTTTTAAAGTTGCTTAGAGCGAATAAATTTAACGAAAATTGGTAAAAAAATTGTTTCTATGACTGCAACTCTTTTATAACTTCTTATGGAGGACGATATTTGCATATGCATAGGTATGATGTTTCAGCTTTCATATCATTTATTATCCTTGAGATTTTTGTTTAATAAATAAATATATACTAGCCACAACTTACCTCCGAGGAGATTTAGGCCGAAGTTCTCTTTCTCTTTAAATGTATTCCGAATAGAAATATGTATATAAGAACACACGCTGATTATACAATATAATAGTTATAATAGTTTTTTCAAGATTTTTTCAGAATTGTTTGAAGATTTTTTAAGAAAAAATACTCTAAAAACGTCCTTGATCTATATTACAAGTGGTACGCCGGATTTACATTAACGCTTTGGTCGCTTCAAAGCGAAAAACTGGTAAGTGTATATATATAAGCCGTGTTTTTTTATATTTAAGTATATACGTTTTCGCTTAAACTTTGTATGGACTGCTAAGCCTTAAATCTTATCTACTTTCAATGCGCATTATACTCAGATGCAACTGAAATATGTGTCTATGTTTCACCTCTGCACGAATTCTATGTATCGCCTCTACAAATGATATTTGTCCACTATTCAACGCAAATAAAATAAAATAAATGAAAGGCGCGATAACCTCCGATGAGATTTAATGCCGAGCTTCTCCTCCAATTGGCCTCGTGCTGCTTTTAATTTTTCTTACAAATTGGCGGGAACTACTTATTTTATGCCGAATCCGAACGGCATCTGGAACGCAGATGAGTTTTCACTGAGAACTTTTCATGGCAGAAATACACTCGTAGTGCTTGCCAAACACTGCCGAGAGGCGACGCCGCTTAGAAAAAGTTTCTTCTAATTGAAAAAAATTCTTTCTACAATTTTGATGTTGCTTTGCCCGGAGCGTGAACCCAGGGTTTTCGGTATGGTAGGCGTAGCACGCTACCATCATACCACGGCGGCCGCCACCGCAACCGATTCAGCTATAGATTATACACAGAAATACAACAGAGGCTCGTGCCTCCGCTTTACGGTACAACAGAACATGTAGCGAGTTGCCGCTAGATTGGCCTCCTAAGCATTATCTAAGTGAGGATAAGCGTTTTTTTACGCGCAAACGTAGACGTATATACGTGTAAAAAAGCATGGCTATACACTGCATGGAATTGAGTGTTTGAAAACCCCAAGTGAAATAATTTGATTTTAACTAAAACGACAGCCCTGGCTAAAAAGAAAGTACGTACAATAGTAGTAACAGAGCAGGAGCAGGCAACAGCTAGAAAAAAAGAGCAACAAAACGAGAAATGCCAAAAATCTTTTTGGCCTATACATTCGGTGGTACATTTGTACACCACAAAGTCGAAGATTGAGCCTCGCGCACGTATAGTTTCAAAAAACTTGATTACCAGCCCTGCAAATACGATTCAAAAGTAACTATTCACTATCAGAATGTTCGTGGTTTACGTTCTAAATTAAATGCATTTTACCTTAGCAGTTTTACTTTTACTGCGGAAGTGATTGCTTTCACAGAGACTTGGCTAAAACCTGATAATTTAAATTCGGAGTTATTTTCAAATGACTACGTTGTTTTTCGGTGTGATCGTCAATCGAGAGCAGGCGGTGTCCTGATAGCTGTATTGTCCAGTATTTCTACTGAATTGTTGAGCTTTGAGGACGCGCTTGACATTGAATTCATAGCTGTAAAGCTCTTTTTCCCGAATTTTTTCTTATATATTTCTTGTTCCTACATACCGCCTCGGTCAGATATGTACGTTTATGATTGCCATAAAGCAGTTATCCACAGCCTTCATTCTCGTTTGCGTGATAACGATCGCCTAGTGGTTCTTGGGGACTTTAATTTACCATACGTTAGTTGGATTGGCAACGATGATTCAAACTTTTTGACTCCTGTTACTCAGCATGATTTCATTGGTTCGCTTATGGAATTGCCGCTAGTTCAGATTAATAACGTGGTGAACTCTAAAAATAAGTTGTTAGATTTAGTTTTTGGTGATAGTTCAATAGGTACTGGTCTCAGTCGAATCCCTGCCTTATCCCTGCCTGAAGATCCCTTGCACCCTACACTTGAGGTTACACTGGACAATCTACTGCCTACGATTAATTTCATGGAAGTGTTATGTCGTTCTCGTTCGAGATGTTTTAAAAAGGCTAACTTTGATTTGCTTAATCAACTGTTAGCTTCCCACGATTGGTCTGACCTTTATGCTTGTACTGATGTTGAGACTGCCACGTCTATTTTTTATAGTTACCTTAGTGACTTTATTAATCGTTGCGTTCCGGTTCATTTTGTTAAGGCTAAGAGTAGTAAACCACCTTGGTTCTCGAGGCAACTTGCTAACCTGAACAATATTAAATCGAGGCTCTATAAGCGTTTTAAAAGACCTGGTTCTTCTGAAGATTTTTCTAAATATTTAGTTGCCCGTTCCAATTTCCAACGCCTGAATCAAAACTGCTACAAGTCGTATTTAACAAGATGCAAAATTTAGTTTTTTAAAAATCCTAAAAAATTTTACGGGTTTGTTAATTCAAAGCGCAGATCTTCGGGATTTCCATCATCTTTGTCTTTGGGTGGCGAGAATGCTAGCCTTGACCATGATATTGCCGACTTATTCGCAGACTTTTTCAAATCGACCTATTCTTCAACCTGTACCCAAACCGGTAGTTATCCGTTCGAGATAGTTAGTTCTAACTGTATTCTCAATCCAGTCATTGATAGTGCCACTGTACTTCAGAGTTTTTTAGCTCTGAAACCGATTTTTTCTCCAGGGCCCGATGGTATTCCTGGCTGTATGCTTAAGTTCTGTGCTGTGAACTTAACAGAACCGATCGTAAAATTGTCAATTTATCTTTGCAATCAGCGTCATTTCCATCAATTTGGAAACAGTCGTTTATCATACCTCTGCACAAGAAGGGTAGTAGATCTAATATTGAGAATTATAGGGGAATTGCTAAGCTTTCAGCTATTCCTAAAACCTTTGAACAAATAATTACCTGTCAGCTTCAACATTCGTGTACTTCCATATTATCACCCTTTCAGCATGGGTTTGTGAGATGTAGGTCAACCACCACAAACCTACTTGAGTTTACCTCTTTAGTTCGGGATGGTTTTTTGGCTTGCAAGCAAACTGATGTGATTTATACGGATTTTAGTAAAGCTTTTGATTCAGTGAATCACGAACTTCTGATTCTGAAGCTTGATTTACTGGGCTTTCCGAAGAGTCTGACTTCATGGCTCTCAAGCTATCTTTCTAATAGAACCCAAAAGGTGCTTTATAAAAATATTATTTCAAAATCAATTCATGTTACCTCTGGTGTACCTCAGGGCAGTCATTTAGGCCCATTGCTTTTTACTCTTTTTATAAATGATCTGCCACAGATTTTGAATCATTCACGAGCTCTAATGTATGCCGATGATGTAAAAATTTGCTATACATGCTTGCCTTCGGAGTTAACTCGCTCAAATCTACTTCAGGTTGATTTGGACTCATTTCAACGCTGGTGTACAATTAATGCATTAGTTCTAAACTGTTCCAAATGTAAGTTCATGACATTTCATCGCGTGAAGCCTGTCCTGTCGTCTTATGCACTTTATGGCACTCTTATGGAGCGTATATCTTCGATTAACGATTTAGGGGTTCTGTTTGACTCGAAACTGAGCTTCAACTCACATATTTCTGCTATTACTAATAAAGCAATGGGTACCCTTGGTTTTGTGAAATGCTGGGCTAAGGAGTTCAAGGATCCGTATCTGACCAAAGTCCTCTACACTTCGCTGGTCCGCCCAATACTTGAGTACTGCTCGTGTGTTTGGTGTCCATTATATATTACTCATATAAAGCGTATTGAGTCTGTGCAGAAACAATTTTTAATTTTTGCTCTACGGGCCTTTAACTGGGACTCAAATCTTCATCTTCCGTCTTATAGAAGTAGACTTCTTCTCATTAATTTGCCAACTCTGGAAAATCGTAGAATATTACTCGGGGTAATGTTCCTGCATAAGCTAATTCTAGGTGAGGTTGACTCCTCTGAGCTGCTAAGTCGATTGAGCTTTGCAGTTCCTGCTAGGACGTCCAGACACTACGTGCCCTTCCATTTACCCCTGTGTCGTAGAAATTTTGACAAAAATGATCCTATACGTGTTTGGTGCTCGTACTATAACGACTTGTATAATTGCATTAGTATCGAATGTTCGTTTGTTGCCTTACGCAATGGTATACTTTTCAGTCTCAACTGATATCTTAAAGTTTATTTGTTTAATTGGTAATGATAGTTTAATTTTAGTTCTTGTTCAATGTTAAAATAAATTGTAAATTTTTAATTTATTCCATTTTTAATTCTATACTTGTATATATTTTTACGCTATCTTTTTTTTATGTTACTTTCCTTTGTATTTTGTTAGTCGACCACTCTTGTTAGTTGACTTTAAATAATTAAATAAATAAATAAATAATAAAACGAGAAATGCCAAATGAAATGCGGGTAATTACAAAACAAATTAAAAATTACACTAATTTATTCAACTTTGCGCATTTGTTGCAAATTGTTTCGTTCTATCAATGTTCGTTGGCTATTTTTTCATGTTGGGAATATTAGTTGAAGTAAAAGTTTGGCATTAAAATTTCTAAATGCGTACATGTTAATTTATCTGGAATCAAGATAACGAAGCAAGAGTATAATATATGTAAATATATATGTGTGTTTATTTATTTATGATATAACATTTGTTTGAATAAATGTTGTATGAAAATTAATTTCCATTCAAATTCATGTCTCTGCAAATATTTTAAAATGTTTAAATCGCTTAGGGGCTTGTTATATGCATAATGCAGTTCGTAATTAAGAACTCGCATATTCACATTGCTGATCAAATTGTAAAAATGGACGAATAAATTTTATTTGAAGAATATTTTAAATAATACTAGCAGACCCGGCAGACGTTGTTCTGCGCTAAATTTTGCCTATCTGCATACATTTTAATAGGCTGTTTCTGTCTAAGTCTGCCCTCCCCCCAAACCACTTCACTTTTTCCTGATCCTTTTATGCACTCCTCCCTCCGTCTTTTTCGCTTCATTTATCTCCATATTCGCCTCATTCTATTTCTTTCTCAGTCTCCTTCTCTCTTTTATCTTCTCTCACGTTCTTCTCATTCTTCTTCATCCCTTATTGCCTGTTGTTGTTGTTGTTGTTGTAGCGATTAGGTTACTCCCCGAAGGCTTTGGGGAGTGTTATCGATGTGATGGTCCTTTGTCGGATATAGATCCGATACGCTCCGGTAACACAGCACCATTAAGGTGCTGACCCGACCATCTCGGGAACGATTTATATGGCCACATTGAACCTTCAGGCCATCCCTCCCTCCCCACCCCCAAGTTCCATGAGGAGCTTGGGGTCGCCAGAGCCTCGTCTGTTAGTGAAACGGGATTCGCCGCTCGAAGGTGAGGTTGACAATTAGGTTGGAGAAGCTATATGTTGCGCTACACAACCCCTTGAATCCCCCTTATTGCCTGTCCCAGAGGGTGGTATGTAATTTGTTCCAGTCCCAGTCCCAGTCCTATTCCGAGCTTCAGTCCCAGTCCTAGTCCTAATCCCAGTCCAAGTCCGTCTCTGGTCTACTTACCAGAAAAAAGGCTCGCAAATACTAATATAGGCAAATTTGTATACCAAATTTCAGGCACTCATCAACAGCTTTCATTTGGTATCCATATTATATAAACACATTCTAGGGGTACCCTGGCTCACGTTTTAACAAAATCGACGGATGCACCTCTTCAAACACCGGCGACCAACTAACACACATTTTAGCCTTTCCTTTTATATATATAGATTTTTATTTTTCACACTTCACTATAATATTGTTACGAATATTAGCAACACTAAGGGGTACTGTCATCTCTAAGCCGATGCTAAGCAGTGACTTGTATGCACATCAATAATTAAATCATTATGTCTACAGATATGTATGAACACGAAGCGGAGAAGCAATGCACAAACATATGCAGATATCTTATCTGAGATGCTCCCAAAAGTATGCAATTATAATTGTGGAAGTGTCGCTCACAAATACACGCGCATCTGAGAGCTATACACGTACATCTGTAGTTATAATTATATAGCAGTAACTAAGTAAATTCTGGAAGTGCCTAGAAGATGCAACGAGGAAATCTCAGAGTATAAAAGGCAGCAACAATAGAGGCGCGACAATCAGTTTGATTTAAGCATTCCATCTGTCAAGCAGTAGCAGTGTTATTTTTTAAAGTACTTTAATAAAAAGCATTTTGCATTATTGAATAGTGGTGTTATTTATTCAACAGTTTAGTGATTAGATCGTTAGCAGAAGATTTCAAATAAGGAGAATTGCAGTAAATTCGTTACAATTGCAAGACGAAGTGTTTGGCTGATGACAAAATCAGCTGCGGTGTGTGTTTTCTAAATCTACATCTTAAATGTGCTAAGATAAATACTAGCTGTGTGAATCTATTAAATAATAATAAGAATGTTTTCTTTAAATGTGACAATTGCATAAATCGGCTATCGCCTTTTACTCCTGCTAAGTTAAATGCGACCATTACAAACTTAAATAGTATAAGCGAATTCGTTCAAACAATTTCAAATATATATTTGCCGTGTGTCGAGTCTTCACCTACTACCAACAACAACTCGACAAGCAATAGCAATGCAAATAATAATAGCTCGAAAATCAACAACGTTGCTCAACCTAGCGACATAATGACCCGTTCCAAAGCTAAGTTCGATGCACCTGTCTGCAGTCTTAGCTCTCACTCACCATTATTCATCAACAAAAACAATGATAAAAACAATGATAATTCTTGCTCTAGTGGAAATCGACCGTTGCCTAATAATCCGACATCAAACACAAAAACATTTAGAAGGGAGCCCGGCTCAAAAAAATCGACTCTCACAGTTGATGTTGATGCGGAATTTGTTTGCATAAAAGAAAATGAAAATCAAAACACAGATGACGATAACCATAGTTCTCGGCGTGCTGCTGATGCCAGAGAAAACAACAACGGAAATATGTCTTCTCTCACATATTCCACTGTCACCGCCGCCGCTGCGGACGATTTCTA
Organism: Eurosta solidaginis; assembly: GCF_040869045.1. Classification (NCBI taxonomy): domain Eukaryota; kingdom Metazoa; phylum Arthropoda; class Insecta; order Diptera; family Tephritidae; genus Eurosta; species Eurosta solidaginis. Next base: position 208,974,611 of record NC_090320.1, on the reverse strand, counting down.
GAATGTTCAATCTACTCAGCATAGCAGAACTACTAATGCTTTAATGAAGTCTGCTATTGTTTTTGGTTCGAGCACTAATACTGATCTTAGCGTTGCTGCTCGCAATTCATGGTTTCACCTCTCTTCTTTTATGCCTTCGGTTACAGAGGATGACATAATAAAGTATGTATCTAAACACGCAGGCATCAATGTTGATGAACTATGTTGCAAAAAATTATTAAAGAAAAATGACCCAAGCGGAATGTACAATCGTAAGCACATAAATTTTAAACTTGGTGTCCCATCAAAATTTAATGATAAAGTTCTCGATGCTTCGGTGTGGCCGAGGGATGTAAAAATCAAACCTTTTCAATTTTTTCACCGGCGGAGGCCCACAACGCCAAAAACCTAAATTTCAATTCCACTCCAACTGATCTATACTATTTGCAGCGATCTCATGATAAGCCCTGTGGTCTAAAAATATACTTTCAAAACATATCTGGTTAAAGGACAAAATCTGACATTGTTAGTTCATTTAGTGCACAAGTGGACTATGACATATTTGTCATCGTGGAGACCTGGTTGCATTCTGGCTTTCATGACAGTGAGTTCTTTGACCCTAATCTTTTGGATGTCTTCCGTAAGGACAGGGATCCTTCTAAAACAGGCGCTTGTAGAGGAGGAGGAGTTCTTATTGCTGTACGCCGTAAATTTCGCGCATACGTCGTCACCCCTATGAATGATAATTCTTTATTGGATCAATTGTGTGTATGTATAAGTACGTCCTCAAAAAGTGACTCATTGTATATTGTGGCATCCTACATTCCACCCAATAGTGAGTTTGAATTGTATAAAATGCATGCGGATAATATTGTATCTCTTGGGGTTAATAATAATCCGGACGGTAATCTTTGTATTTTTGGTGATTTTAACTTAAGTAGTGTCCGTTGGACTTCCAGTTTTTGTAATTTAGATCTTACTCCATCTAATGTCACGACTTCTTACGAGTCCTACTTTATTGATTCTATTCTCAGTCTAGACTTGAAACAAATAAACAAATTTGTTAATTCTTTGAACAAAATCTTAGATCTCGTATTTGTAAGCGATAATTTTAATTACAGTATATCTAATTGTTTATCTCCTATAACTCCGTGTGACAAACATCATGTTCCCTTAGTTGTAAGCATTGATTACTACAATTATTTGCCTACTTGTGAAGCCAATAATGATAAAATCGTATTTAATTTCTCAAAATGTGACTTTCAAAGTTTAAATAGCTCGTTGCTTGAGATTAATTGGGATTCCCTCTTATCTGACATGTCAACATCTAACTCTTTTCTGAAATTCAAGAAGGCTGCAAATGAGCTTTGTTTGAAGTATGTACCTTTAAAAAAAAAAATGCCATACAGAGTGCCTTGGTACACGAAAGGTTTAAAAAAGCTAAAAAATCTTAGAAATAAATATTATAAAAAATTTCGGAAATCTAAATGCCAGAATTTTTTTGTTATGTATCAGCGGTACTCAAAAGAATTCACAAGGGTAGATAAACATCTTCGAAAAAATTACACTCGTTCTGCTGAGTCCAGCATTAAATATAATCCTAAATTCTTTTGGACTTATATCAAATCCAAGAGATCGTGTTCAAACATCCCTAAATCGGTTTTCTTAGATGATAATTTCGCGGAGGTTCCTAAAGATGTGGTTGACCTCTTCGCTGATTTTTTTATGTCCAACTTCGTATCGGATGATTCCGATGCTTTACCAAGCTTTTCTTCTGACGAAAACACGTGCCTCAACTTCGGTTCCCTCACACTTTCTTCTGAAGATATCTCCAGCGGGCTATCGTTGCTAAAGCCTTCTTCGGAAACTGATGTCGATGGTCTGTCTGCGGTCCTCTTTAAATGTTGTCCAGCTTTTGTTGAGCCTTTGAAAATCTTGTTTAACAAGTCGCTGGCGTCTGGTAGCTTCATTGATGACTGGAAAGTCACTTACATAACTCCCATTCTAAAAAGTGGTAAGAAAAATAATGTTAGAAATTATCGGCCCATATCAAAACTTTCAACCATATCTAAACTTTTTGAGTGCGTAGTGAAAGAGAAGATTTATTTTGCTACAAAGTCCATTATATCTCATAACCAACATGGTTTTGTTCCCGGAAGGTCTACAGTTTCGAACTTAGCGGCTTTTAGTGACTACTGCATAACAGCGTTTTCTGATGGTCATCAAGTAGATTGTATATACACAGACTTTTCAAAAGCTTTCGATAAAGTCTCGCATAAAATTCTAGTTAAAAAACTGGCTTGTTTAGGTTTTCATTCCTACTTCTTGGAATGGATCAAATCCTATTTATCGAATAGACGCTGTGTTGTTACTATTGACGGCATGTGTTCCGAATCTTTCGTGGCCACTTCAGGCGTACCCCAAGGAAGCGTTCTTGGACCTCTACTGTTTGTCTTATTTATTAATGACATTGGAAGTTGTTTTTCATTCGCCAAGTGTTTGCTTTATGCAGACGATCTTAAGTTATTTGCTGTAGTCAAAGACTCTCTCGATGAAGCAAGGCTACAGCAGGATGTTAATGCTCTTTATCTATGGTGTAGTAAATCACATTTATCTTTAAATATAAAGAAGTGTTTCAAAATGACTTTTGCGAAAATTTTTAATGTACGTAGTACGTCTTACAGCATTTCAAATGTTACTCTGCTAAATGTTAATGAAGTTAAAGACTTAGGAGTTATATTTGACACAAAACTCTCTTTCAATAGCCACATTAATTTCATTATCGCGAAAGCTTACTCAGTTCTGGGGTTTGTACGTCGTAACAGCACTAATTTCTCAGACCCATATACCTTGAAACTTTTATTTACAAGCTTTGTGCGCTCGCATCTTGAGTATGCTGTCTTCGTGTGGAGGCCCTATAATCAACTTCCGATTCAAAGGATTGAGCGTGTACAAAAGGTTTTCCTTAAATTTGCCCTACGGTTTCTGAATTTTGAAAACCCGGTTCCGGCCTACACAGCTCGTCTTCAACTGATAAACTTGCAATCTCTGGAAAGCCGTAGATCTATCTTGTCTTTAACGTTTACGTTTAACATGATTCAAGGCATCGTTGATTGCCCATATCTCTTGCATAAAATATGTTTCAATGTCCCTAGACGTAATCTTCGTGTATCTTATCCATTTTATCTACCCAAAGTAAAAACGACATTTGCTGGAAATGCACCTTTGGTGCGCTCTTTGAGAGAATTTAATACTTTGTCAGAAACTACTGTCATTGATTTTACAATGACAAAACAGGCTTTCTTAAATCTTCTGTACACTACTCTGTAATGTAAATTTATCTAATTTGTAAATTTATCTAATTCATTATGTAGTCTGTAAGAAACATTGTATTTCAAAGATTACTATATTAAATAAATAATAATAATAATAATAATAATTGGTGTCAGAAGAGGAATTGTTCAATAAATTCCGAAGATTGCGAATACAACTTGAACATGACAAAGTTGAGTGAATTGAGGATCCAGCAACTGAAGAAGGAGTTGGAGAGCCGTGGATTGAATACAACCGGCAATAAGATCGAACTTCAAGCACACCTACGAGAGGTAATGGAGTCGCAAGGAACTGATGTGGACGAGTATGTCTTTTATCCTAATTCGGACGAGAAAACAACAAACATTTAATTGAAAATTGAAGAGAAAAACGAAACATCGCAGATAGTTGCGAACACAGACTTGAACATGATTTTGGCTGCAATATCTGCACAATTATCGACAGTAACACATATGTCGTCGCAAATGTTATCTCAACTGGAAGAACAGAAGACACATATTGCAGAAATGTCGTCAGAAATAACATCAAAGATTGAATCACAGGAAACACAAATTTCATCACAACTGGAAGAACAGAAGACGTATATGGTATCCCAACTGGAATCGCAGGAAACCAGTATAACATCACAATTGGAAGAACAGAAGACATATTTGGCATCTCAACTGGAAGCGCAAGAGGCACGTATATCTGAAATGTCAGCACAAATTTCAGAACAGGTATCATCGCAGCTCTTTGTGAAACTGGAAGAGCAGGATGCAAAAATTTTACAACTCGAGGACAAAATTGATGCCGAGATAGAAGCGTTAAAAGGTCGTATGGAGAAGTTACGACTAAACGAACCAGCTGTTTCAGCAAGCAATCCAAAGTTAAAAACACAATCATTTGACGGTTCTGTCCTTTCCAGGTCTTTAAGCTACAGTTTGAGAAGACCGCAGCAGTGAACAACTGGAATACTGAAGATAAGTTGCTGCACTGTTCGTGGCATTGAAAGGGCCTGCAGCTGAAATCTTACAGACTATTCCAGAGTACGAACGGAACAGTTATGAAACATTGATGGCCGCTGTCGAGAGACGTTACGGAAGCGAGCACAGGAAACAGATCTACCAAATAGAACTGCAAAACCGCTACCAAAAATCTAACGAGACTTTGCAGGAGTTTGCTTCAGACATTGAAAGATTGGCTCATCTTGCAAATGTGCACGCACCCGTGGAATACACTGAGAGGGTAAAGATTCAGAGTTTTATAAATGGCATACGGGACGTCGAAACAAGGCGAGCTACATACGCAAGCCCAAAGAAAACATTTGCTGAAACAGTATCCCATGCACTAACTCAGGAAACTGCCTCACTTTTGAGTAAGCCAGCGTACAAAGCCCATCGCGTGTATGTGGAAAGGCCAGACTGGGTAGACACAATTTTAAAAGCATTAAAAGGGACGCAGCAGAAAGACGATGGTGCCGTCAAATGCTTTAAGTGTGGAAAGCCAGGGTACATTGCACGTTATTGCTGTACCAATCCCAATAGTTCCCACTTGGGTTGCCGTAAACGCAAAGCTGGAGGAGATGAGCAAGAGCGTGCCAGATATAAAGATCGAGAGCTAGCTCCAGCTGTTGAATATCCTGTTATATCTATCTCGCAAATTGGAAGAAAATCGAGCAGTCTTGCCGTCAAAGGAAAGCTGGATGGCAAGGAGCGTGTACTGACTGTAGATACGGGCGCATCTCACTCCGTAATCCGGTCTGATTTGGTCAATAGGAGAGTAAAGCCATTACCTGGAGCAAGGTTGCGTACGGTCACAGGCGAGTATAACCAAGTCCAGGGAGAAGTAATATGTGAAGTTTTAATTGGGAAGGTTCTACACAATTTTACAATTTGGTTCTACACAAATTCATTTTGGTGGAGATTGTTGATGAAGTCATATTGGGAGTGGACTTCTTAGTTGACCATGACATCAAGATCGATATGCAGAGAAGGGTTATGCATTATGAGAACCAGGATGTATCACTTAACTTCAGTTTGGAGGAAGGGTTCAGCAGTAATCGAGTACTGGTGGAGAAGACTCGACAAAGACCACGGAAGTCAACGGTAAAGGTTGATGGACCGAATGGGCCAAATATAGTGAAATCAAAAGTACCTGCGAGAGAAACACTGGCATTGACAAAACCAAAGGAACGCACGAATACGAAGGAAAGAATTTCCCAGAAGGAATGCGAGGGTAGTTTCAAGCCAGGGCGCATCACTGTTGTGAAACGTGGGAACGATACTGATTATGCGAAGCAAATCCGTCAAGCGCAAGCTCTGCGAAGTGGTTCTTCATTGGCCATACAGCAGAGTGCGAGGGAATGATCCAGGATAATGAGTAGCAAGATGAAACGCAGGTACGATGAGAACAATAATTCGGAAGGCTTCTTGGTGGAAGATTTGGTACTGTTATACAACCCTCACCGGCGGAAAGTGTTCCATCCAAATTTCGGTGCAGTTGGGAAGGCCCGCACATAGTTTCGAAGAAGATCAGTGACACCATCTACCGCATACAAACCACTGGGAAACCACGAAGTAGAAGATTGGTACATTTGGAGATGCTAACAGCGTTTAGATCTAGATATTTGTCTGATCGGGACGATAAAACTTAGGTGGAGGGCAGTGTTATTCAACAGTTTAGTGATTCGAACGTTAGCAGAAGATTACAAATAAGGGGAATTGCAGTAAATTCGTTACAATGTTAAAACGAAATGCAGATATTCGTTGCTTTTGAAATTCGGCTTAAATATTGAGAATATAAAATGAGATATAACCTATCCTATATTTCAAGTTAGATCAAACTACACACGGGATGCAAACCAAATTCAAAATCACTTCAGTAGTTTAGGAGTCGATCGCGGACAAACAATGTGACACGTGATGTTTATATATAAAGACTAGCTACTTTGTATGCGCGGAACTGTGAAATAAAAAATCCTTAGTTTTTATTTTCGGTTGTCTTAATCCATTTAAATATTCAATACTGCAAACTACAAAGAAATTTTCGAATCTAGTCACCGGAGGACAAGTTACTTACAATTGTCCGTGCATACTATCACGAAACACTCCTCCCAGCTACTTTAAATAGCATCTTTGTTTGGTGGTATATGCCTGGTGCTGACACAAGCAAGAAATGTTGCTATGCCTACCATAAAATGAAGAAATAAGGGGCTGCACTGAAGGAATAATCTCATTTTGATTATCTGGTAGATCTACTAGCCAGTTCTACTTGTGATCTAAAGTCTGGCTGATTTTAAGCAGAACTTCTTAATATTCCCACACATAATGCACATTCAGAAATTGTGCCCTGTTTATGGTATATGTATAACGGTACGTCATTGTAAAGAAAAGTTTAAGCTTTATTCTTTACCAAGATTTTAATAATCAAAAAATGTGGGATGGCTAGGATCTTTTAATTTCTGTCTTTTTTTCTCTTTCTTGGGATGGCCCAATAATCGTTTTCGGGAGTGTTATCGATGGACCTTTGCCGGATGAAGATCCGTTACGTTCCGGTAACAAGCACTATTAAGGTACTAGCCGGACCCTCTCGAGAATAATTAGTATAACCACCTTCTAGTCTATACCACCTACCATCTCCCAGGCCCATGAGGTCGCCAGAGCCTCGGTTGTTTATGAAAGGGGATTCCCAACGGATAGGTGAGGTTTAAAATTGGGCTGGTTAAGCTATATTTTGCGCTGGAAACCCCTAGAAATTGTTGCGGTACAAAACCACTGAATAAATTTGGTGTCGCCTCTTACGACAGGCATACTATATATATAAGCCCCCTTACCTACCCCTTACCTGCTGCAGGATATAAAAAAATAAGTTTGTATTTGCAAAAATAAAAAAAAACTTAGGGGTGGAATTTCCTAACCTTTTTGTTCATATGAGGGGCAATCGAGTATAGTATATTTATATCCACAGATGTATATGTATTATTCAAAATGTAATTATTTAACCGGGCATGCATAAAACAAATGTCAATGACTTTTTAAACACTTCCCGATTGCTTGTCTGACACCATGAACTTTAATTAGAGCTCAGCAATCAACAACAAAATTAACTGTCATAAGGATAAGTCATTTAGTTGGCAGGCAATTGAACAGCCACCGTGGTGTGATGGTAGCGTGCTCCGCCTACCACACCGTATGCCCTGGGTTCACACCCCGGGCAAAGCAACATCAAAATTTTAGAAATAACGTTCTTCAATTAGACGAAATTTTTTCTAAGCGGGGTCGCCCCTCGGCAGTGTTTGGCAAGCGCTCTGAGTGTATTTCTGCCATGAAAAGCTCTCAGTGAAAACTCATCTGCTTGCAGATGTCCTTCTGAGTCGGCATAAAACATATAGGTCCCGTCCGTCCAATTTGCAGGGAAAATCAAGAGGAGCACGACGCAAATTGGAAGAGAAACTCGGCCTTAGATCTCTTCGGAGGTTATCGTGACTTACATTTATTTTTTTATATTTATATATTTACATACTTATATTAAGCTGGAGTGATACAGCCAGACCTCTTGAGAAAAGTGTTGGTTTTTAACCAGAACTTTAGGACTGAAACTGATATAGTTGGAAAATGACAGCAACCAATCAACTTTTAAGGTACGCCCACATTACGCTTACGCATTACAGTAAGACTTAGTTTCTTTATTTTTGTTTGCAAAATGTACGACATAGAGTTTGAAGCTGTAATAATTTCATTTTTATGCGAAGAAGGGGAAAGTAAAAGAAAAAGGTCGCGGCTTTGGCTCGATGTAAAGATAATAGATGATGACATTCCGTCTCGTAATTATCCCTATCGACACCCACATTTAGGAGCAGGGAAGTTAAGGGACCCCCACTGAATTGGATGAAAGAGGTGAGGGAAGGTTGATGTTCCTTGGTATCTCAAGAGCTGAGCTCAAGTTCAATACGTTTTGACATTAGCTGGGGTATGACAAACATAATTCTTATATTGGGCGTTCTTCAACCAATAGGAATTTTAAAAACCGCAACCGTGAAAGCGTGATTCCACTCAGCAGTCGATATCTAGTAGCTTGGTAGACAAAATAAAATTTGCTGACTTGTTGGTTAAAGTTCCAGGGATGGTGACCAGTTCTAAGTTCGCTGACATCTACTTGATATGAATGCATAGAATTATTAATCCATTGGTGCGGGTGGATACAATTTTGTGCAAAACTGAACTTTATTATGCATACATATGTAGGCCTGCGGCGGTGCACGTACATTATGGAGATATTTAGAGAATTGGCATCATGCTAAACTTACTTACGCTTTAATTTAAAGCTGGCATCCACATTCGCATTCGTAAATATCTAAGGGTTACTAGTGAAAGCTTTTTTGGTAGGCCGTTCAAGCAACCAGCTTAACTTAAATGAATGGATACATTAAATGGAGATTTACGCCGATCACTTAAATGGCGGTGGCGGCATTTTTACTTTAAAAAGCAAATTTTGCTATTAAAAAAAAATAATATCTTAATTTAATTATCGAGATATGCTCATATTGCTTTATACAATGGTTTTTATTATTGATGTTGGAGAAAAATTACAATCTCACTTCTGCATTAGCTAGCTTTTCGGGAGCTGAGTATTGCCGCTCTCGCTTTGCAATTGGTTTCTAAGTATTGTCTATTTGTTGCTACTCCTTTATACAACATTAGGTACATACTAATTCTATAAGTTTTTAATCCTAATTGTGTGGAATATTTATATGGCGTTCAAAAAATATCAGGAGTAGCTCCTTGCTGAGGTACTGTCCTTTGTTTACTCAATACAGGGAGGCTTCGAACCTAACCCCGGTCTGAGGGACTGGTACTGCTGCGCAGTTTCACCGAATACTCGTTGTCGACACAATTTCTTTAAATTATTTGTGGCTGTTTGCTATTCGTACAAACGCGACTTATGGTTACTATTAATGGTCAATTAATACTCATGACTCTCGTCATTGGCCTATTGTTGTTCGCACCAAAGGGCACATACAGTTTTTTGGGCTGCTTTAAGAGCTATAATTCTCGATGTGCGAACAGTAGCAATCCTGACAACCAGTCGCTGACACGCCACCTGGTCCTCACACCACATGCCAGCACAGGAATAGTAGGACTGCGACTTCGAACTCATACTTTCATCGACGCCACTTTCCTCGAAGATCTAGTTGTAGCTCCGAAGTTTTGTAATGCATTTTTCTTGTCGAGTTATGTTGCCGCGCACTACCAGAGAAACACTTTGAAACTTTAGGGAGTAATTATTCGACCAAGGATACCGCCCTCAAAATCATAAGCAGCCTAAGTGGATACAATTTCGTAACTCATGGGTGAAAATTGCATAATCCTAGGTGCATCTATATAATTTAAATTTACGAGGACTCTGGAAAAAAATTGTTTGAATACAGAACAAAATTTGCAAACATTTGTGTTAGAAACATTGATTTCAATAGTTTTCGTTAAACCAAGATGATATTTTAGAATGAAATTCGACCGATTTTAAGTTGAAATATGTTAACTTTAGCTGCTTTTATACTCTCTGTTGTCTCGTTCGCATATTTCTTCTCAGGTCTCGTCTTTACACGAACATGCCTTCTGGAAAAGTTGTATCTCATATTTGGTTATTTAGCTATGTGCGTGTGTATGGGTGAATAACAACTTCTGCTCTTAGCTAATGACTACATATCTCTTATGCTTCAAGCTGCTGGTTATGTGCGTGAAATATTATTCGTTTCCTTGTACATAATTGTGGCTGCTTGCTTTAAGGTGTACATGTACATAAGTTTGGCTGCTTGTTTTAATGTGTCCTTGTACATAAATTTGGCTGCTTGCTTTTTTGATGTTGCGATTATATACTAACATCATAGTAATGTTAGTCTTCGCCACAAGATGAAGGGACAATCGTACCGTAAACTGCCCTCCTTGAGCTCATAGAGGATGAATTAACACATCTGGCATGGCTGAATAAATAGTGGAGAATATTATTAAATATATGTAGGCTTGGTGGGAATGACCCAAACTGTGGGAAAAGGAATATCCCAGGATGGAGCGGCAACGCTTGTGGGTTATACCACTGAACGAGATATCACTTAACTCTGTAAGATTACAGTAAATATGGTAACAGATTTAAAAGATTTTATAGTATTTTCGGTTCTGATACATCCGTGTTAAGTGCAAGATGCAGAATGCGCCTAGCAGTTTACATACCTGGATAGCATCATGCCAACCCAAGCAAGACCGTAGGTTGTACTAAAAGATGTGCAAAATATTATTGTTGATTAGCTTCCCCCGGAATTTAAAATATATTTGAAATCTATATTAGGCAAATAAAGCCAAGCTCAGTAAGATAAAAAGTATTTCCACAGTGGTGAATTAGGTCAGCCGATATAATATTGTGACGAATATTAGCAACACTAAGGGATATTATCATCTCTAAGAAGATACTAAGCAGTGACTTGTACGCATATCAACAAATAAATCATTATGTCTACCCATATGTCCATACAAGCAGCGGAGAGTAACGCACAAACACATGCATATATCTGAGATACTCCCGAAAGTATGCAATCATTTGTGCAAGTATCACTCACATATACACGCGCATGGGCTATGCCAGAAGCTATAAAATCGTGCATCTGTAGTCATAGCTGAGAAATTTTATAGCTGATAAATATGTCAACGAGGAAACGAAACAGTATAAAAGCAGCAACAGTAGAGGCACGAAAATCAGTTTGATTTAAGCAAGCTATATGTTGCGAAGTTTAAGTGTTATTGTCAAGTAGTCTAATAAAGAGCATTTTTGCTTTATTCAATATTGGAGTTATTTATTCAACAGTTTAGTGATTCAAGCGTTATCAGAAGATTTGGAATAAGCGAAATTTCAGTAAATTCGTTACAATATGTAAGGTCGTAATCGACTGCGGTTCTGGTACAGTGGTCTTCTCTGAACAGTTCAAAGCTGCACTCTCCATCCATCTACCAACTCAGAATCATAACGACAACTATTGGCAGTGACAACACTGGCCATTTACAGGTATGTGGCGTTCAAGAATATTTCAAAGAAAGGGCCAGTAATTTGCTCTGCGGATGTCCAACAATAGCGACTATCACTTATCCAACTATAGGTAAGTTTTTACGTTACCGAAAAACCCCATAATAGACTTCACTGTGTTCTTACTTATTGACCTAATTTGATGATTTGAGGAATAACTAATTGACCCGCGACTCTCCTACTTGGCAATAATCAACAAATTACCTAGAGGCCATCACTTCAATGGCGAAGATCATAGACATTTGCAACATCCCTAGCACATACTCAACTCGCATTTCCAAGATTAATCGGCTGTTCTCGTCATGCTCAAGTCGCTTAAAATATACAAAACTCAACTTCCTCCTGAGAAGAAGATAAGGCAAGAAAATGTCTTGTATATCTGACCTTATTTGCTGCGGCTTTAAGTATCCGCAGCACGCTCAGTTTACGAGTACTACTTTTTTTATATCTGCGTTGTCTATGACTAGTGGATCGAAATTCAATCCTGATATGACCGCTTTGAACTTTTATTTCCGAATCGTCCGTACTCTAAAATGCTGACTGGGCATACATTCATAAACTACTTGAAAATAAGTTACAATGTAAATACTCTTAAGAAGCTGTATTCAACATTAAAAGCCATAAATCATAACAAATATTTCCTTTTCCTCAAAATCGCCACAAAGATAACAAAATTAAGTGCACATGTATGTGTGCATTATACAGATGTATATCCCTATCATAGATAAGTGGTTTTAAGCAAACAGGAATACGGTCACAGCGCACAAGTTATTACATAGAGTCATTGTTAGGTTAGTTAAGGTGGGCTGAAGCGACTAAGAAATTGCACCACGCCATCTTCTATGCATCTGATAAAACTGGGGTTGTACAGAATACTTAGCAGCAGCACATGGATCGTTATCAGGACCTGACAAAATTCCAATAACCATTAATAGGTGGTCCATAGTGAGCATTAGTTAATCGTCTAAGCACTTGACAACTAAACACATGTTTGGCTGACCCGAAGCCCACATTTCCAGAAGCCGAAAGCAACTGAAGTACTACAATATCTCTATTGACATCTATCTCCGGCTCGCAAGTTACAGCTTGGGTTTAGACATCCGCGCGACGCTTTGTATTGCGCTCAGTCACTCACCGACCATGCTCGTAGGCACAAACCAAAGTAGTGAAGCTAACAGGTGGGTTAGAAGCAAGCTAACGCATGGTAATCTGTAAAAATAATATAGTGCTCATTGTTCATTAGTTTTAATCTCGCTTGTCGAAGCTTAACCAAAGCTAGGGATATCTTCGCAAATGCTCGCAGGCCTTATAATCTTGATGTCAAGCATGATGCCTATTTACTTAACATTGTAGAGTAGTACTAGTCAATGGAGTACCAATAGAAAGTTTCTTATCAAAAGCAACTGACCTATCAAATTCCGTTCGGAAACATAATAAAACAAAATAAAACTTGTAGGTAACACAATTTAAAATCATCACACAATAAATTGGTAGAAAAACTATCTATCTAAATAATTTAAAACCTATTTAATGTAATAACTCTGCACAGAAATCTCCGATTTGAATATAACTTAAATAATGTTTGAAACAAATTGAAATTTGAAAACAAAAGCAGTCTGCGTGTGTGTTCGCAGTGAACCAAACGTTAAAACACGCGTTCAACAAGATCGTACATATGTTCTTGTATGAATGCTCCAAGATATTTATTCTATTTTTTCTTTTTGCAGATATGTCAGCACAAAATTTCGTCTACGTCCTCCGTATCCACACAGTAGGGCTTTGAAAGTCTCCTAGATAACTGCATATACATCCAGAGAGAGTTTCTGTTAAGATTTTTTTCGAGAAGTGAGTCAGGGATGAATCAATTCTAAAAATGTTTATTTAGGATGGGTTCTCCTTTCCTATATTATGAACTTTTTTGGACACTGTTTTTTCGGGTAGTGGTCTACGGACTGATCAATGGAAAAACACCTTATTTTTTTTTTGCGAATTTTTGAAATTTTCCTATATCTATACATAAATATATCGTGAAAATTTTTAGGGAAACCAATGCTGGAAATTTGAATAAAGTAAAGGAGAGATTTTGAAAACCAGGAAGGGAGAATGAGAGGGACAGGGGAAGAGAGATCCGTTAGCCCCCCGCTGCACTGTATGCCATTCTGCACATTACACCTGTAGACCTGGTTGCAAAGAACATAGCGTTAACAACTGCAACCAGGCTCAGTGCCTCGGTGAAGTTTGAGCGCCGACCATACGGCCATAGTAGTATAGCATCATCAATTACAGGACGAACAGACTACCTGATTCTCTATATGCGCTTCGAGGAAGCTCTTAAGGCCAAAAGAGGTGGAGGGTTGGCGCAAGGGTGCTCAAATGGCGGACAAGGCGATATATGTGTACACAGGTGGTTCCAAAGTAGTGGAAGGAGTAGGGTCTACGTTGTACTGTGCTGATCCGGTAACAAATATATTCTACAACCTGCCAGATTACTGTAGCGTTTTTCAGTCGAAAATATATGCCGTAACCGAAGCAGTAGAAACCCTGGAAGAAAATAGCTTAATCTGCAATCGTGTTAACTTTTATATTGACAGTCAAGCAGCAATTAAAGCAATAATCTCGCATAGCACAGTATCTAAAAGTATGTTAGAGTGTAAGCAGTCTCTGGAAAGAATCGGGACAGAGAGAAGCATATATTTATATTGGGTCCCAGGGCATATGGGAATAGATGGGAATGAAAATGTGGATGAACTAGCTAAAAGGAGCGCATCCCTAGCAGCTTGCTCCATCCCAATTAGACTGGGCGAGACTAAGACAAGGCGAGACGTGCACATGATCGACCAAGCGGGAAAGACGTGGGTTTAAGCGCGGGGCTGTAAAGTGTCGTAGATTATGTGTAGGTCTTACAACTTTAGACTAACAAAGTTGCTTCTATCATCGAAAAGATGGGACTGTAGACTCATGACGGGTATTCTGACTTGACACTGCCTTCTAGTGTCACATGCCTTTAAATTAAGCTTAGTCTGTGGTAGCAGATGTATGAAGTGTGGGTTGGAGGAGGAAACGACCGAGCAAGTTTTGTGCTCGTGCCCTGCGGTTGCCAGGCTAAGGGCCCATTTCACCAACTCGACTTATGCTAAAACTTAGTTGCAACTTAAGTTAGGCCAGATTTGAGGGTAAGTTTTTTTTTCGGTTTCACCAACCTTGCTACTAAACCCATGTGATATACAAAAACCCTATCTGCTGTTTTATACATAGTAGTATTTTTAGCTACGTTTTAATTACACGCCACCCAGTGAATTCACACAATAGAGATTTGCATAATGAAATAAGTATTGTTACGAATATTAGCAACACTAAGGAGTACTGCCATCTCTAAGCCTATGCTAAGCAGTGACTGTATGCACATCAATAATTCAATCATTATGTCTACACATATGTACGTACACGCATCAGATAAGCAACGCACAAACACATGCAGATATCTTATCTGAGATATGCAATTATAATTTTGGAAGTGTCGCTCACAAATATAGTCGCATATGAGAGCTATACACGTACATCTGTAGTTATAATTGTAGCAGATATCCAACTAGTAGATTCTAGAACAGAACTGCCTAGAAATGTCAACGAGAAAACCAAATTCTATAAAGCAGCAACAGTAGAGGCGCGAGAGTCAGTTGGATTTAAGACTCTATCTAGCGAGCAATAGCAGTATTATTTTGAAAATCAGTGTTATTGTAAAGAACTTTAATAAAGGCCATTTTGCATTATTGATTAGTGGAGTTATTTATTCAACAGTTTAGTGATTCGATCTTAGCAGAAGCTTGCAAATAAGAGGATTTGCAGTAAATTCTTTACAGTATCAATACTGCCATTTAATTCGACTCAAAATTTTTACTACCGCAACACACTTAAAAGTCGAGAATAACCCAGCTGACAGGTAGGCTAATTTGTGACTCAGCTAAGCCTTTATGGTGAAACAGAAAAATTTAAAAATATGACTTAACTAAGTTAAGTCGAGTTGGTGAAATCGGCCCTAAGACTCCAGGTATTAAGAGTGATACAGCTGTCAGATCTAGAAGCAGCAAGTGGCTTAAGTCCTAGAAAGCTTCTAGTATTTGCAAGAGGACGGAGTTTTTTTTTATAACATAGGTCCTGGTTTTTGATAGGGTTTTTCAGTTTGGTCGTTAAAACATTCTGCTCGTTTCACTACGGACTCATTCAGTCTATGTTAGGTCCTCATGGACCGGCCAGTTAAATTTAACCTAGCCCGGGCTTAAACCCATTTTTCTGTCCCCGTTTTTCTGGCGGGCGCTATTCCTGGTGAGCTGCTAAAGTTCTACGAACTCTCGCCCTCCGGTGTTGTTGCTGTAGCAGTGCTTCGCTCCATCCAATATATAGGTGTGATAAATTGTCCTCCAGATCCTCTAACGAGAGTCGGAGGATACTTGCTCTATCAAGAGAGTTGGACCAAAGAAATAAGCCAGGCTGACTTGTGCCCTCAGAGGGCAGGTGTGCAGTCGAATTGCAAAATCAGTGGCAGTCTGTTGCGATTGCAGCCGTTCGACGTCTAAATTTCCTTATCATCATTCATTAAACCAATATACTACATACTAATATATCTATACATAAACACAATTTCATGGACGTGTAAGGTCATTTAAAATTAAATGTTGTAAAGCAATCATTATAATTTCCAAAAAAAAAGCAAATGTGTTAATCCTTTCTAATCCAGCATTTAGATATGCACATCCAACTCTAACACACGTCACAATCGGACCATTCGTGCGAGGACACAATTGAAACAGGAAATGAGCGCACAACACTTGACATGCATACGACCTGGCACTTCTATTCCTAACTATAATAAAAAGGGATATCATTACAGTAAGAGAAAAAGGCACTTGTAGCGCTCGAGGAGAATTTATACGTGCACACACAAACCTTCACTCGAATAGTGAGTGTTGCTGTTGCTGCCAGCTAAATGAAGAAGTGAGTGTAAGCCAAAGAGTCCGGCATTTCACTTAGTGCAGGCATAACGAGCCAGCAATGGGTTAGCATTGTGATGAGTCGGCAAAGGTTCGAACAACCGTTATCACACACATAGAAATGGTATGCTCATATGTGGGCACACACATACAAATGCGCGCTTACGAACGGATATGAAAGCGACGGGCAAAACATGTTTGTATGTATTGATGCAAAACAAAGCATTTAAAGTGGCAGATAAAGCGTTTCAATTCGAAAAGTGGAATTGTTTCCCCTTATTTTGTAAAGAGTTTAAAATAAAAATGCTGCGGGCCAAAAGTGATTGCTATCCTAAAACGGGTTAATATTCCATGTATGCATTTTTAAAGAAAATCATCTTGTTTGTTGTGAACATACATGTGTGGGAGTATTGAAGTAACTCATGTAAATGGTAGGATGAGTAGAAGATGGAAGTTGTGTCAGCGAATACAAATGAGTTCACATTCATCAGTGAATTACAATTTCAGAAGCGTTGGCTTTGAATTGTTCTCTCTGAATAAAGTTAAACAATTTGTTTCTTTGTTCTAATTCGCAATATGGAAATCAGCTGTGTTGTTAACAGAAAAGAGCCGAAAAGAAAGTGGTCCTTAAGCACTATAACTTTCTGCTGGTATCGGCTTGCTATGGTCAACCATGACGCGACTGTCCAGTGCTGCAACAAGATATAATGAAAGGGTAAATTACTCTTTGCGACCTCACTTAAAAATAGAAACAAACAATAGTGGTACCTACACTAAAACCTCAAGATCCATATACTCCTTTTAAAAGTAACGAATAAGAACAACAATGCGGCGGCGGCCCTAAATTAGCCATGCTCCAAAGTAACCAGTTATTAATCAAGTCTCTAAATTTTTTCACGTTGAGTGAGTTAGCATTCACCACAAAAAATTTCAGTCCTACCGGAGCACCACACTTTAAACTTACACTTCTACTGCTGACGCCTGTTGATCATTTGCAATTTATGGCGGAAGGCACTTGTTTTATACAGTTCTAGCAGCTGCCCTATTTCCACAGTATGTTCTGCCATTTCCGCATCCTTGCGCCAACCCTTCGGCTCTATTGTAACTCTAATATCTTTTCTCAGCTCAGAACAGGGACCATGTAGTCTTTTCCTCATGGGGCTTCCACGACAACTTATTCTCTAGTGTAATTCCAATATATTTTATATATTTCATATATTTTTTTAATCTAACTCCAGTTGGCCAGGCATGTACATCCGGAGCACCTGATTCCTCCGTGAACTGATTGTTGGTAGCTTACGACGACTGAAACGTCACGTGCATACGCCGTCAGTTTGAATAGTACTGGCGCTAAATTTTTCAAAAGGTTTTGACAAAGTCAATCACAACACCTTACTGCAAGATTTGGAAGGGTCCACTCCTCCTGCCATTCTTAGAAGGTTTACTGCAAATTATCTGTGTGGTCGGCAGGCATTGGTGCAATTCAGGAACGTAACATCAAAACATTTTGGTTTTTAAATAAAGGTGCCATAGGGCGGTATCCTATCCCAACTTTTTTTTAACTTTTACATATCAAAACTCCCTTTCCCACCAAAACAAGATACCATTGCGTTCTAAGACGATGACTGCATGATATTGGCAACAACTACGGACACATTCATCAATGAGCCATGCTATAAAATCAACCACCATCTCCTAGTTTTTTCAACTCGCGAAAAATGACAAGGCAGCGACCAAATCTTCGGCGACCATATTTAGATCATGTCGATTATTCTGGAAATTTTCATGCATCTGCCATTGCACCTAAAGTTCAGAGCCGCATCAAGTCTCTTCACAGCAGCACTTGGGACAAAGATAAAGAAACACTCATAAACACCTATAATATAATTTGCCGGCCGTTTGTATGCTAAGCGTCCCAACCTAAAAAAAACCCACCAGAGGAAACTGCAGGCCTGTCAAAACACCGTGCCCAGAACAGCCACGAGATTTCTTCTTATATCTCCACCACAACATCATCTTCACAGTGATGCGAGAATAATCCCCATAGATGGGAGAAATAAAACGCTGAACACATAGTTACTGATGGATACCAAGAAACCAGGCCATCCCAAATGACATCTGATTGAAGAGGCCCCGCCTGCCAGGAACTTAAGACGTCGTCTCCCTAAGCATTGTGAAGAAATCCAGCACTTAAGAACTAAACCGTATGAAGATAAAGAGCATGATAGACCTCCACAAAAATTCGTTGGACTACTATTCCAGAGTTCCAATCCGTTTAGGAGAAATTAAAAGAATACAGGAGCTGCATATGCTCCGCAGTAAGTGTAGGAAGTGCGAGCTGCAGGAATAAACTGTTGAGCACATTCCATGTTCGTATCCTGCTCTCGTCAGGTTAAGGATCCAGTCATAAGGGACTATAGAGTTTGCCAGATCTGGAAGCAGCAATAAAGCTGGGTCCTAAAAGACTTTAAGTATTTGCCAAGAGGACGGAGTTATTCTATAACAGAAGTCCTGGTACCTGAATGGTGTACTTCCGTTTGGTCATCAAACAGATACTGGTAACATCGTTAATACAGTCAGTCTACATGAGATATTTAAAACCGGCCAGTTCAACCTAACCTAACTATTCCAGAGATTGCCCAGTAAAGTCCGTTCTTAAATAAAAATACTTCGGATATGAAAACAAACCCTCAAGCAAAACTTTCGTCATTCTAGCTCAACTTCGATCTATATACTGTATTAGGTTAAACTCTTACTTAACTTGAAGCAATCCCATTATAACCGATATATGTTTTTCTTTTGATGCGTCCCCATATAACACCAACCGTCTTTACAGCTGAAATGTGAAACCAAAATCTCTAAAACCCTTATCTCTCTGGTCCAACCCTGTTGAAACTTCAAGTTTGCTCGGACTACCGTTAGAGGAAATTGATGACAATTAGTGAGTGATCGTACCTATTTTATGGGGCGAGGCACTGCTATAACAAAAACAACGGGATTTGCCGTCGTTTAAAATTTAAGGTTTATGTTGCTCCATGTTGTGAAAAAAAAATCAATCAGAAGAAGGTGTTTCATATTCAAAACTAGTTCTATAAATAATGCACATATGTACATAACTATAATAGACATTAATATGGATCCTGAGGAAAAAAAATCTTGGCCACACTTTAAGTTAAAACAAGTAAGGAAGGCTAAGTTCGGTTGCAACTGAACATTACATACTCAGCTGAAAGCTATGCAGACAAAATAAGGGAAAATCACCATGTAGGAAAATGAACCTAGAGTAACCATGGAATGTGTTTGTATGACATGGGTATCAAATGGAAGGTATTAAGAGTATTTTAAGAGGCAATAGGCCATAGTTCTATGGGTGGACGTCATTTAGGGATATCGCCACAAAGGTGGACTGACTCTAGAATTTGTTTGTACGATACGGGTATCAAATGAAGGGTGTTAATTAGTATTTTAAAAGGGAGTGGGCCTTAGTTCTATAGGTGGACGCCTTTTCGAGATATCGCCATAAAGGTGACTCTAGAATTTGTTTGTATGATATGGGTATCAAATTAAAGGTGTTAATGAGTATTTTAAAAGGGAGATGTGGTAGTTGTATATGCAAAGGCGTTTTCGAGATATTGACCAAAATGTGGACCAGGGTGACCCAGAACATCATCTGTCGGGTACCGCTAATTTATTTATATATGTCATACCCCGAACAGTATTCGTGCCAAGATACCAAGAGCTTTTGATTTCGCCCTGCAGAACTTTTTCATTTTCTTCTACTTAATATGGTAGGTGTCACACCCATTTTGCAAAGTTTTTTTCTAGAGTTGTATTTTGCGTCAATAAACCAAACCGATTACCATGTTTCATCCCCTTTTTCGTATTCGGTATAGAATTATGGCATTTTTTTAATTTTTCGTAACTTTTGATATCGAAAAAGTGGGTGTGGTCATAGTAGGATTTCGGCCATATTTTATACCAATACAAAGTGAGTTCAGATAAGTACGTGAACTCAATTTAGTAAAGATATATCGATTTTTGCTCAATTTATCGTGTTAACGGCCGAGCGGAAGGACAGACTGTGGACTGGGTATAAAAACTGTACGTGGCTTCAACCGATATCGTCCTTTTTCACAGAAAACAGTTACCGTTATAGAATCTAAGCCTCTACCAACTTTCAGAAGGATTGGTAAATTTTTGTTCGACTTATGGCATTAAAAGTATCCTAGACAAATTAAATGAAAAAGGGCGGAGCCACGCCCATTTTGAAATTTTCTTTTATTTTTGTATTTTGTTGCACCATATCATTACTGGAGTTGAATGTTGACATAATTTACTCATATACTGTAAAGATATTAACTTTTCTTTTAAAATTTGAATTAAAAAAATTTTTTTTTTAAAGTGGGCGTGGTCGTTCTCTGATTTTGCTAATTTTTATTAAGCATACCTATAGTAATAAGAGTAACGTTCCTGCCAAATTTCATCATGATATCTTCAACGACTGCCAAATTACAGCTTACAAAACTTCTAAATTACCTTCATTTAAAAGTGGGCCGTGCCACGCTCGTTGTCCAAAATTTTATTAGTTTTCTATTCTGCGTCATAAGTTTAACTCACCTACCAAGTTTCATCGCTTAATCCGTATTTTGTAATGAATTATCGAACTTTTTCTTACGGAAGACTGTTTGAATTCCTTTCAAAAGGGCTACCAAATCGACGCAGTCTGTACAGATTTTTCTAAGGCTTTCGATAGGGTATCGCATCGAATACTACTGACAAAGCTTGAATGCTTGGGCTTTCACTCTGAGTTTTTGAAGTGGATCTCTTCTTACCTAGAGAACAGAAGTTATGTCGTTCGTCTAGATAATGTGTCGTCTTTTCCATTCGCGGTGTACCCCGGTGCAGCGTTTTGGGTCCGCTACTATTTGTCATATTTATTAACGACATATCATCTTGATCTTCAAGGTGTAACTTTCTTCATTATGCCGATGACTTAAAAGTTTACCATGAAATCAAATGCTTGGTTGATTTTTTAATCTTACAAAGTGAGCTTAGAAACTCATGCCATTGTGTCCGTAATCTTTTATTCTTAAATATTGGCAAGTGTCATTTTACCACTTGTGCTAGATGTTCTGGTTTAGTTCCTACATCGTATAGTATCTCAGACGTTCCACGTAAAAAAGTTAACTGAAATTAATGATTTGGTTGTGTATTTTGATACCAAGCTTACTGTAACGAATTTTCGGAGTTCCTGATAATTATGCACCTTCTGATAACGTTCGAATCGCTCAATTGTCGAATAAATAACTCCAATATTTAATATTGAAATATGGGCTTTATTTAGACTACTTTGGAAGTAGTATAATTATACTTGAATATCACGTACTTCAAACTGATAGCGTGTTTAAATCAAACTAATTACTGATTCCTCAGCTTTCGCTGCTTTTATACTCTCGGTACTTCTCGTTCTCCCATTTCTCATAAGGTCTAGTCATTTCGCTAAAGCTGTTCATTTGTATCTTATGCCTTTCTATTAGCCATATGCTTAAACTTCTGCTCTTAGCTGATGACTACATGTGTGTATGTGAGATATCTCTTCACTTCGAGCCCCTGGTCATATGTGTGCATCTACATAAGTTTGGGTGCTTACTGTATTTGTTTTTGTGATTATTTACTAACAGCGTATTGATGCTAATATTCGCCACATTACTTTTACCACCTACATAAGCTACATATAGCGTACGATATTGACTTTAATCCGCCGTAATTGCTTATCATTTTCAGATCCTTATACTCTCAAACTATTGTACACATCTTTAGTGCGATCGAGGTTAGAGTATGCAGCATTTGTTTGCTATTTATGTTAAGAGGTTGGAGTCTGTTCAGAGCGGTTTTGTGCGCTTTGCGTTGTGGCCGATGAACTTGGTAGACCCTGTACCATCATATAAATCTCGCTGTTTAACGATAAATCTTATGTCATTAGACTCCAGGCGAACTCTGTTGTCAATGTGCGTTTCGGGTTCAATTGATTGTTCTTACCTCCTCTTGAAAATTCGTTTTAATGTACCCTTTGGTATACGTCGTTGTAACGATTTGTTTTATATGGGTGTTGCTAGAACGGTTTTTGCAATGAATGGTCCCCTTAGGAGGACATTTTCTCAATCTAATGCTTATTCCTATTCCTTGGCGTTTGATTTTAGTTGTAGTAAATTTACATTTAAGAATCTGATCATTAGACCCTTGTCATAAAATTAACTATACTTTTTTATATAATCCGAGGAAACTTGCAGTTTCAACACAGTTGGAACAGAGGTATGGATGTATAAGGGGTTGGTTCCACATTGCAACTGTAAAATGGCTGATGTCATGTAGGGACACATTACAAGCGGGACATAAGTGTATCGGGGTTGATTCTGTATAAGTAAGAGGTAAGCCTATTGCAGTATACGGATCAAAGTTGAGCTAGAGCGACGCGCATCTCCCTGTGAGGTTGCTTTCCTCAAATGCGTGTTCTAGATATTTGTATTTAAGAACAGTGTCCGCAGAGCAATCCCTAGCATAGCAGTCCGACGCCTTTTGTGGATGTCATATCATACTCCTTTTTCCATACTGTTGAATTTTTAAATGCCGGATTATTTCATAGTGCTAACAGAGACGACATCTTAAGTTCTTTGAAGACGGGCCCTCTTCAATCAGATGTCTCTTGGGATTCCCAGGTTTCTGGCAGTATTCCCTCCTTACTGTGTGGGTGATATTTTGGGTACATAAAAAGACATCCCCAGGCAATTCTGAGTGCAGTGTTTTGACAGACCTGCAGCTTCCTCCAATTTCTTTTATGCTCGGCGACCTTAATGGGGTAAGCGTAGCATACAAGCCGCCGGTCAATTGTTTTATAGGTGGTTATGGGCGTTTCTTTCTCTGGGAACGTTTTGAGACTAGGAAAAGTGAAAATTGGGTTTAGTGGAAGTAGAAATGGGAGTGCCTGTGGCAGTAGAAGTGAGAGTGGGTGTGAGATTTGAAGTGGGAATGGAAATAGCTATGGGAGTGGGACTGGAAATGGGTCTTGGAATGGGAGGTAGTTAAATGGAATAAGAATATTATGAACAAGTAAGGAAGTTTAAGTTCGGGTGTAACCGAACATTACATACTAAGTTGAGAGCTATGGTGACAACATAAGGGAAAATAACCATGTAGGAAAATGAACCGAGGGAAACCCTGGAATGTGTTTGTATGACATGTGTATCAAATGAAAGGAATTAAAGAGTATTTTATGAGGGCGTGGGCCATAGTTCTATAGGTGGACGGCATTTAGGGATATAGCCATAAAGGTGGATTAGGGTTGACTCTAGAATGCGTTTGTACGATATGGGTATCAAATGAAAGGTGTTAATGAGTGTTTTAAAAGGAAGTAATCCTTAGCTCCATAGGTGGACGCCGTTTCGAGATATCGCCACAAAGGTGGATCAGGGGTGACCCTAGAATTTGTTTGTACAATATGGGCATCAAACGAATGGGGTTAATGAGTATTTTAAAAGGGAGTGGGCCTTAGTTCTATAGGTGGACGCCGTTTCGAAATATCGCCATAAAGGTGGACCAGGGGTGACTCTAGAATGTGTTTGTACGATATGGGTATCAAATTAAAGGTATTAATGAGGGCTTTAAAAGGGAGTGGTGGTTGTTGTATAGGTGGTCGCCTTTTCGAGATATCGCCATAAATGTGGACCAGGGGTGACTCTAGAATGCGTTTGTACGATATGGGTATCAAATGACAGGTGTTAATGAGTATTTTAAAAGGGAGTAATCCTCAGTTCCATAGGTGGACGCCGTTTCGAAATATCGCCATAAAGGTGGACCAGGGGTGACTCTAGAATGTGTTTGTACGATATGGGTATCAAATTAAAGGTATTAATGAGGGTTTTAAAAGGGAGTGGTGGTTGTTGTATATGTGGTCACCTTTTCGAGATATCGCCATAAAGGTGGACCAGGGGTGACTCTAGAATTCGTTTGTACGATATGGGTATCAAATGAAAGTTGTTAATGAGTACTTTAAAAGGGAGAGGGAGTAATCCTCAGTTCCATAGGTGGACGGCGTTTCGAGATATCGCCATAAAGGTGGACCAGGGGTGACTCTAGAATGTGTTTGAACGATATGGGTATCAAATTAAAGGTATTAATGAGGGTTTTAAAAGGGAGTGGTGGTTGTTGTATAGGTGGTCGCCTTTTCCAGATATCGCCATAAAGGTGGACCAGGGGTGACTCTAGAATGCGTTTGTACGATATGGGTATCAAATGAAAGGTGTTAATTAGTATTTTAAAAGGGAGTAATCTTCAGTTCCATAGGTGGACGCCGTTTCGAGATATCGCCATAAAGGTGGACCAGGGGTGACCCTAGAATTTGTTTGTACAATATGGGTATCAAACGAATTGTGTTAATGAGTATTTTAAAAGGGAGTAATCCTTAGGTCCATAGGTGGACGCCGTTTCTAAATATCGTCATAAAGGTGAATCAGGGGTGACTCTAGAATGTGTTTGTACGATATGGGTATCAAATTAAAGGTATTAATGAGGGTTTTAAAAGGGAGTGGTGGTTGTTGTATAGGTGGTCGCCTTTTCGAGATATCGCCATAAAGGTGGACCAGGGGTGACTCTAGAATGCGTTTGTACGATATGGGTATCAAATGAAAGGTGCTAATGAGTATTTTAAAAGGGAGTAATCCTCAGTTCCATAGGTGGACGCCATTTTGAAATATCGCCATAAAGGTGGACCAGGGGTGACTCTAGAATGTGTTTGTACGATATGGGTATCAAATTAAAGGTATTAATTAGGGTTTTAAAAGGGAGTGGTGGTTGTTATATAGGTGGTCGCCTTTTCGAGATATCGCCATAAAGGTGGACCAAGGGTGACTCTAGAATGCGTTTGTTCAATATGGGCATCAAACGAATGGCGTTAATGAGTGTTTTAAAAGGAAGTAATCCTTAGTTCCATAGGTGGACGCCGTTTCGAAATATCGCCATAAAGGTGGACCAGGGGTGACTCTGGAATGTGTTTGTACGATATGGGTATCAAATTAAAGGTATTAATGAGGGTTTTAAAAGGGAGTGGTGGTTGTTGTATAGGTGGTCGCCTTTTCGAGATATCGCCATAAAGGTGGACCAGGGGTGACTCTAGAATGCGTTTGTACGATATGGGTATCAAATGAAAGGTGTTAATTAGTATTTTAAAAGGGAGTAATCCTCAGTTCCATAGGTGGACGTCGTTTCGAGATATCGCCATAAAGGTGGACCAGGGGTGACCTTAGAATTTGTTTGTACAATATGGGTATCAAACGAATTGTGTTAATGAGTATTTTAAAAGGGAGTAATCCTTAGTTCCATAGGTGGACGCCGTTTCTAAATATCGTCATAAAGGTGAACCAGGGGTGACTCTAGAATGTGTTTGTAAGATATGGGTATCAAATTAAAGGTATTAATGAGGGTTTTAAAAGGGAGTGGTGGTTGTTATATAAGTGGTCGCCTTTTCGAGATATCGCCATAAAGGTGGACCAAGGGTGACTCTAGAATGCGTTTGTACAATATGGGGATCAAACGAATGGCGTTAATGAGTGTTTTAAAAGGGAGTAATCCTTAGTTCCATAGGTGGACGCCGTTTCGAAATATCGCCATAAAGGTGGACCAGGGGTGACTCTAGAATGTGTTTGTACGATATGGGTATCAAATTAAAGGTATTAATGATGGTTTTAAACGGGAGTGGTGGTTGTTATATAGGTGGTCGCCTTTTCGAGATATCGTCATAAAGGTGGACCAAGGGTGACTCTAGAATGCGTTTGTACAATATGGGCATCAAACGAATGGCGTTAATGAGTGTTTTAAAAGGAAGTGATCCTTAGTTCCATAGGTGGACGCCGTTTCGAAATATCGCCATAAAGGTGGACCAGGGGTGACTCTAGAATGCGTTTGTACGATATGGGTATCAAATTAAAGGTGCTGATGAGTATTTTAAAAGGGAGTAATCCTCAGTTCCATAGGTGGACGCCATTTTGAAATATCGCCATAAAGGTGGACCAGGGGTGACTCTAGAATGTGCTTGTACGATATGGGTATCAAATTAAAGGTATTAATGAGGGTTTTAAAAGGGAGTGGTGGTTGTTGTATAGGTGGTCGCCTTTTCGAGATATCGCCATAAAGGTGGACCAGGGGTGACTCTAGAATGCGTTTGTACGATATGGGTATCAAATGAAAGGTGCTAATGAGTATTTTAAAAGGGAGTAATCCTCAGTTCCATAGGTGGACGCCATTTTGAAATATCGCCATAAAGGTGGACCAGGGGTGACTCTAGAATGTGTTTGTACGATATGGGTATCAAATTAAAGGTATTAATGAGGGTTTTAAAAGGGAGTGGTGGTTGTTATATAGGTGGTCGCCTTTTCGAGATATCGCCATAAAGGTGGACCAAGGGTGACTCTAGAATGCGTTTGTACAATATGGGCATCAAACGAATGGCGTTAATGAGTGTTTTAAAAGGAAGTAATCCTTAGTTCCATAGGTGGACGCCGTTTCGAAATATCGCCATAAAGATGGACCAGGGGTGACTCTGGAATGTGTTTGTACGATATGGGTATCAAATTAAAGGTATTAATGAGGGTTTTAAAAGGGAGTGGTGGTTGTTGTATAGGTGGTCGCCTTTTCGAGATATCGCCATAAAGGTGGACCAGGGGTGACTCTAGAATGCGTTTGTACGATATGGGTATCAAATGAAAGGTGTTAATTAGTATTTTAAAAGGGAGTAATCCTCAGTTCCATAGGTGGACGCCGTTTCGAGATATCGCCATAAAGGTGGACCAGGGGTGACCTTAGAATTTGTTTGTACAATATGGGTATCAAACGAATTGTGTTAATGAGTATTTTAAAAGGGAGTAATCCTTAGTTCCATAGGTGGACGCCGTTTCTAAATATCGTCATAAAGGTGAACCAGGGGTGACTCTAGAATGTGTTTGTACGATATGGGTATCAAATTAAAGGTATTAATGAGGGTTTTAAAAGGGAGTGGTGGTTGTTATATAGGTGGTCGCCTTTTCGAGATATCGCCATAAAGGTGGACCAAGGGTGACTCTAGAATGCGTTTGTACAATATGGGCATCAAACGAATGGCGTTAATGAGTGTTTTAAAAGGGAGTAATCCTTAGTTCCTTAGGTGGACGCCATTTCGAAATATCGCCATAAAGGTGGACCAGGGGTGACCCTATAATTTGTCTGTACAATATGGGTATCAAAAGAAAGGTGTTAATAAGTATTTTAAAAGGGAGTAATCCTTAGTTCCATAGGTGGACGCCGTTTCGAGATATCGCCATAAAGGTGGACCAAGGGTGACTCTAGAATGCGTTTGTACAATATGGGGATCAAACGAATGGCGTTAATGAGTGTTTTAAAAGGGAGTAATCCTTAGTTCCATAGGTGGACGCCGTTTCGAAATATCGCCATAAAGGTGGACCAGGGGTGACTCTGGAATGTGTTTGTACGATATGGGTATCAAATTAAAGGTATTAATGAGGGTTTTAAAAGGGAGTAGTGGTTGTTGTATAGGTGGTCGCCTTTTCGAGATATCGCCATAAAGGTGGACCAGGGGTGACTCTAGAATGCGTTTGTACGATATGGGTATCAAATGAAAGGTGTTAATGATTATTTTAAAAGGGAGTAATCCTCAGTTCCATAGGTGGACGCCGTTTCGAGATATCGCCATAAAGGTGGACCAGGGGTGACCCTAGAATTTGTTTGTACAATATGGGTATCAAAAGAAAGGTGTTAATGGGTATTTTAAAAGGGAGTAATCCTCAGTTCCATAGGTGGACGCCGTTTCGAAATATCGCCATAAAGGTGGACCAGGGGTGACTCTAGAATGTGTTTGTACGATATGGGTATCAAATTAAAGGTATTAGTGAGGGTTTCAAAAGGGAGTGGTGGTTGTTATATAGGTGGTCGCCTTTTCGAGATATCGCCATAAAGGTGGACCAACGGTGACTCTAGAATGCGTTTGTACAATATGGGCATCAAACGAATGGCGTTAATGAGTGTTTTAAAAGGGAGTAATCCTTAGTTCCATAGGTGGACGCCGTTTCGAGATATCGCCATAAAGGTGGTCCAGGGGTGACTCTAGAATTCGTTTGTGCAATATGGTTATCAAACGAAAGGAATTAATGAGTATTTTTCGTTCTATAGGTGTTCGCCTTTTCGAGATATCGCCATAAAGGTGGACCAGGGGTGACTTTAGAATGCGTTTGTACAATATGGGCATCAAACGAATGGCGTTAATGAGTGTTTTAAAAGGGAGTAATCCTTAGTTCCATAGGTGGACGCCGTTTCGAAATATCGCCATAAAGGTGGACCAGGGGTGACTCTACAATGTGTTTGTACGATATGGGTATCAAATTAAAGGTATTAATGAGGGTTTTAAAAGGGAGTGGTGGTTGTTGTATAGGTGGTCGCCTTTTCGAGATATCGCCATAAAGGTGGACCAGGGGTGACTCTAGAATGCGTTTGTACAATATGGGCATCAAACGAATGGCGTTAATGAGTGTTTTAAAAGGGAGTAATCCCTAGTTCCATAGGTGGACGCCGTTTCGAAATATCGCCATAAAGGTGGACCAGGGGTGACTCTAGAATGTGTTTGTACGATATGGGTATCAAAAGAAAGGTGCTAATGAGTATTTTAAAAGGGAGTAATCCTCAGTTCCATAGGTGGACGCCATTTCGAAATATCGCCATAAAGGTGGACCAGGGGTGACTCTAGAATGTGTTTGTACAATATGGGTATCAAACGAATGGCATTAATGAGTGTTTTAAAAGGGAGTAATCCTTAGTTCCATAGGTGGACGCCGTTTTGAGATATCGCCATAAAGGTGGGCCAGGGGTGACTCTAGAATTCGTTTGTGCAATATGGTTAGCAAACGAAAGGAGTTAGTGAGTATTTTTCGTTCTATAGGTGTTCGCCTTTTCGAGATATCGCCATAAAGGTGGACCAGGGGTGAATTTAGAATGTGTTTGTACAATATGGGTATCAAAAGAAAGGTGTTAATGAGTATTTTTCGTTCTATAGGTGTTCGCCTTTTCGAGATATCGCCATAAAGGTGGCCCAGGGGTGACCCTAGAATTTGTTTGTACAATATGGGTATCAAAAGAAAGGTGTTAATGAGTATTTTTCGTTCTATAGGTGTTCGCCTTTTCGAGATATCGCCATAAAGGTGGACCAGGGGTGACTTTAGAATGCGTTTGTACAATATGGGCATCAAATTAAAGGTATTAATGAGGGTTTTAAAAGGGAGTAATCCTTAGTTCCATAGGTGGACGCCGTTTCGAAATATCGCCATAAAGGTGGACCAGGGGTGACTCTAGAATGTGTTTGTACGATATGGGTATCAAATTAAAGGTATTAATGAGGGTTTTAAAAGGGAGTGGTGGTTGTTATATAGGTGGTCGCCTTTTCGAGATATCGCCATAAAGGTGGACCAAGGGTGACTCTAGAATGCGTTTGTACAATACGGGCATCAAACGAATGGCGTTAATGAGTGTTTTAAAAGGGAGTAATCCTCAGTTCCATAGGTGGACGCCGTTTTGAGATATCGCCATAAAGGTGGGCCAGGGGTGACTCTAGAATTCGTTTGTGCAATATGGTTAGCAAACGAAAGGAGTTAATGAGTATTTTTCGTTCTATAGGTGTTCGCCTTTTCGAGATATCGCCATAAAGGTGGACCAGGGGTGACTTTAGAATGCGTTTGTACAATATGGGCATCAAACGAATGGCGTTAATGAGTGTTTTAAAAGGGAGTAATCCTCAGTTCCATAGGTGGACGCCGTTTCGAGATATCGCCATAAAGGTGGCCCAGGGGTGACTCTAGAATTCGTTTGTGCAATATGGTTATCAAACGAAAGGAGTTAATGAGTATTTTTCGTTCTATAGGTGTTCGCCTTTTCGAGATATCGCCATAAAGGTGGACCAGGGGTTACTTTAGAATGCGTTTGTACAATATGGGCATCAAACGAATGGCGTTAATGAGTGTTTTAAAAGGGAGTAATCCTTAGTTCCATAGGTGGACGCCGTTTCGAAATATTGCCATAAAGGTGGACCAGGGGTGACTCTAGAATGTGTTTGTACGATATGGGTATCAAATTAAAGGTATTAATGAGGGTTTTAAAAGGGAGTGGTGGTTGTTATATAGGTGGTCGCCTTTTCGAGATATCGCCATAAAGGTGGACCAAGGGTGACTCTAGAATGCGTTTGTACAATATGGGCATCAAACGAATGGCGTTAATGAGTGTTTTAAAAGGGAGTAATCCTTAGTTCCATAGGTGGACGCCATTTCGAAATATCGCCATAAAGGTGGACCAGGGGTGACCCTATAATTTGTTTGTACAATATGGGTATCAAAAGAAAGGTGTTAATAAGTATTTTAAAAGGGAGTAATCCTTAGTTCCATAGGTGGACGCCGTTTCGAGATATCGCCACAAAGGTGGACCAGGGGTGACCCTAGATTTTGTTTGTATAACATGGTTATCAAAAGAAAGGTGTTAATGAGTATTTTAAAAGGGAGTGATGCTTAGTTCCACAGGTGGACGCCGTTTCGAGATATCGCCATAAAGGTGGACCAGGGGTGACCCTAGAATTTGTTTGTACAATATGGGTATCAAAAGAAAGGTGTTAATAAGTATTTTAAAAGGGAGTAATCCTTAGTTCCATAGGTGGACACCGTTTTGAGATATCGCCATAAAGGTGGGCCAGGGGTGACTCTAGAATTCGTTTGTGCAATATGGTTATCAAACGAAAGGGGTTAATGAGTATTTTTCGTTCTATAGGTGTTCGCCTTTTCGAGATATCGCCATAAAGGTGGACCAGGGGTGACCCTAGAATTTGTTTGTACAATATGGGTATCAAAAGAAAGGTGTTAATGAGTATTTTAAAAGGGAGTAATCCTCAGTTCCATAGGTGGACGCCATTTCGAAATATCGCCATAAAGGCGGACCAGGGGTGACTCTAGAATGTGTTTGTACGATATGGGTATCAAATTAAAGGTATTAATGAGGGTTTTAAAAGGGAGTGGTGGTTGTTATATAGGTGGTCGCCTTTTCGAGATATCGCCATAAAGGTGGACCAAGGGTGACTCTAGAATGCGTTTGTACAATACGGGCATCAAACGAATGGCATTAATGAGTGTTTTAAAAGGGAGTAATCCTTAGTTCCATAGGTGGACGCCGTTTTGAGATATCGCCATAAAGGTGGGCCAGGGGTGACTCTAGAATTCGTTTGTGCAATATGGTTAGCAAACGAAAGGAGTTAATGAGTATTTTTCGTTCTATAGGTGTTCGCCTTTTCGAGATATCGCCATAAAGGTGGGCCAGGGGTGACTCTAGAATTCGTTTGTGCAATATGGTTAGCAAACGAAAGGAGTTAATGAGTATTTTTCGTTCTATAGGTGTTCGCCTTTTCGAGATATCGCCATAAAGGTGGACCAGGGGTGACCCTAGAATTTGTTTGTACAATATGGGTATCAAAAGAAAGGTGTTAATGAGTATTTTAAAAGGGAGTAATCCTCAGTTCCATAGGTGGACGCCATTTCGAAATATCGCCATAAAGGCGGACCAGGGGTGACTCTAGAATGTGTTTGTACGATATGGGTATCAAATTAAAGGTATTAATGAGGGTTTTAAAAGGGAGTGGTGGTTGTTATATAGGTGGTCGCCTTTTCGAGATATCGCCATAAAGGTGGACCAAGGGTGACTCTAGAATGCGTTTGTACAATACGGGCATCAAACGAATGGCATTAATGAGTGTTTTAAAAGGGAGTAATCCTTAGTTCCATAGGTGGACGCCGTTTTGAGATATCGCCATAAAGGTGGGCCAGGGGTGACTCTAGAATTCGTTTGTGCAATATGGTTAGCAAACGAAAGGAGTTAATGAGTATTTTTCGTTCTATAGGTGTTCGCCTTTTCGAGATATCGCCATAAAGGTGGACCAGGGGTGACTTTAGAATGTGTTTGTACAATATGGGTATCAAAAGAAAGGTGTTAATGAGTATTTTTCGTTCTATAGGTGTTCGCCTTTTCGAGATATCGCCAGAAAGGTGGCCCAGGGGTGACCCTAGAATTTGTTTGTACAATATGGGTATCAAAAGAAAGGTGTTAATGAGTATTTTTCGTTCTATAGGTGTTCGCCTTTTCGAGATATCGCCATAAAGGTGGACCAGGGGTGACTTTAGAATGCGTTTGTACAATATGGGCATCAAATTAAAGGTATTAATGAGGGTTTTAAAAGGGAGTAATCCTTAGTTCCATAGGTGGACGCCGTTTCGAAATATCGCCATAAAGGTGGACCAGGGGTGACTCTAGAATGTGTTTGTACGATATGGGTATCAAATTAAAGGTATTAATGAGGGTTTTAAAAGGGAGTGGTGGTTGTTATATAGGTGGTCGCCTTTTCGAGATATCGCCATAAAGGTGGACCAAGGGTGACTCTAGAATGCGTTTGTACAATACGGGCATCAAACGAATGGCGTTAATGAGTGTTTTAAAAGGGAGTAATCCTCAGTTCCATAGGTGGACGCCGTTTTGAGATATCGCCATAAAGGTGGGCCAGGGGTGACTCTAGAATTCGTTTGTGCAATATGGTTAGCAAACGAAAGGAGTTAATGAGTATTTTTCGTTCTATAGGTGTTCGCCTTTTCGAGATATCGCCATAAAGGTGGACCAGGGGTGACTTTAGAATGCGTTTGTACAATATGGGCATCAAACGAATGGCGTTAATGAGTGTTTTAAAAGGGAGTAATCCTCAGTTCCATAGGTGGACGCCGTTTCGAGATATCGCCATAAAGGTGGCCCAGGGGTGACTCTAGAATTCGTTTGTGCAATATGGTTATCAAACGAAAGGAGTTAATGAGTATTTTTCGTTCTATAGGTGTTCGCCTTTTCGAGATATCGCCATAAAGGTGGACCAGGGGTGACTTTAGAATGCGTTTGTACAATATGGGCATCAAACAAATGGCGTTAATGAGTGTTTTAAAAGGGAGTAATCCTTAGTTCCATAGGTGGACGCCGTTTCGAAATATTGCCATAAAGGTGGACCAGGGGTGACTCTAGAATGTGTTTGTACGATATGGGTATCAAATTAAAGGTATTAATGAGGGTTTTAAAAGGGAGTGGTGGTTGTTATATAGGTGGTCGCCTTTTCGAGATATCGCCATAAAGGTGGACCAAGGGTGACTCTAGAATGCGTTTGTACAATATGGGCATCAAACGAATGGCGTTAATGAGTGTTTTAAAAGGGAGTAATCCTTAGTTCCATAGGTGGACGCCATTTCGAAATATCGCCATAAAGGTGGACCAGGGGTGACCCTATAATTTGTTTGTACAATATGGGTATCAAAAGAAAGGTGTTAATAAGTATTTTAAAAGGGAGTAATCCTTAGTTCCATAGGTGGACGCCGTTTCGAGATATCGCCACAAAGGTGGACCAGGGGTGACCCTAGATTTTGTTTGTATAACATGGTTATCAAAAGAAAGGTGTTAATGAGTATTTTAAAAGGGAGTGATGCTTAGTTCCACAGGTGGACGCCGTTTCGAGATATCGCCATAAAGGTGGACCAGGGGTGACCCTAGAATTTGTTTGTACAATATGGGTATCAAAAGAAAGGTGTTAATAAGTATTTTAAAAGGGAGTAATCCTTAGTTCCATAGGTGGACACCGTTTTGAGATATCGCCATAAAGGTGGGCCAGGGGTGACTCTAGAATTCGTTTGTGCAATATGGTTATCAAACGAAAGGAGTTAATGAGTATTTTTCGTTCTATAGGTGTTCGCCTTTTCGAGATATCGCCATAAAGGTGGACCAGGGGTGACCCTAGAATTTGTTTGTACAATATGGGTATCAAAAGAAAGGTGTTAATGAGTATTTTAAAAGGGAGTAATCCTCAGTTCCATAGGTGGACGCCATTTCGAAATATCGCCATAAAGGCGGACCAGGGGTGACTCTAGAATGTGTTTGTACGATATGGGTATCAAATTAAAGGTATTAATGAGGGTTTTAAAAGGGAGTGGTGGTTGTTATATAGGTGGTCGCCTTTTCGAGATATCGCAAAAAAGGTGGACCAAGGGTGACTCTAGAATGCGTTTGTACAATATGGGCATCAAACGAATGGCGTTAATGAGTGTTTAAAAGGGAGTAATCCTTAGTTCCATAGGTGGACGCCGTTTCGAAATATTGCCATAAAGGTGGACCAGGGGTGACTCTAGAATGTGTTTGTACGATATGGGTATCAAATTAAAGGTATTAATGAGGGTTTTAAAAGGGAGTGGTGGTTGTTATATAGGTGGTCGCCTTTTCGAGATATCGCCATAAAGGTGGACCAAGGGTGACTCTAGAATGCGTTTGTACAATATGGGCATCAAACGAATGGCGTTAATGAGTGTTTTAAAAGGGAGTAATCCTTAGTTCCATAGGTGGACGCCATTTCGAAATATCGCCATAAAGGTGGACCAGGGGTGACCCTATAATTTGTTTGTACAATATGGGTATCAAAAGAAAGGTGTTAATAAGTATTTTAAAAGGGAGTAATCCTTAGTTCCATAGGTGGACGCCGTTTCGAGATATCGCCACAAAGGTGGACCAGGGGTGACCCTAGATTTTGTTTGTATAACATGGTTATCAAAAGAAAGGTGTTAATGAGTATTTTAAAAGGGAGTGATGCTTAGTTCCACAGGTGGACGCCGTTTCGAGATATCGCCATAAAGGTGGACCAGGGGTGACCCTAGAATTTGTTTGTACAATATGGGTATCAAAAGAAAGGTGTTAATAAGTATTTTAAAAGGGAGTAATCCTTAGTTCCATAGGTGGACACCGTTTTGAGATATCGCCATAAAGGTGGGCCAGGGGTGACTCTAGAATTCGTTTGTGCAATATGGTTATCAAACGAAAGGAGTTAATGAGTATTTTTCGTTCTATAGGTGTTCGCCTTTTCGAGATATCGCCATAAAGGTGGACCAGGGGTGACCCTAGAATTTGTTTGTACAATATGGGTATCAAAAGAAAGGTGTTAATGAGTATTTTAAAAGGGAGTAATCCTTAGTTCTATAGGTGGACGCCGTTTCGAAATATCGCCATAAAGGTGGACCAGGGGTGACTCTAGAATGTGTTTGTACGATATGGGTATCAAATTAAAGGTATTAATGAGGGTTTTAAAAGGGAGTGGTGGTTGTTATATAGGTGGTCGCCTTTTCGATATATCGCCATAAAGGTGGACCAGGGGTGACTCTAGAATGCGTTTGTACGATATGGGTATCAAATTAAAGGTATTAATGAGGGTTTTAAAAGGGAGTAATTCTTAGTTCCATAGGTGGGCGCCATTTCGAGATATCGCCATAAAGGTGGACCAGGGGTGACTCTAGAATGCGTTTGTACAATATGGGCATCAAACGAATGGCGTTAATGAGTGTTTTAAAAGGGAGTAATCCTTAGTTCCGTAGGTGGACGCCGTTTCGAGATATTGCCATAAAGGTAGGCCAGGGGTGACTCTAGAATTCGTTTGTGCAATATGGTTATCAAACGAAAGGAGTTAATGAGTATTTTTCGTTCTATAGGTGTTCGCCTTTTCGAGATATCGCCATAAAGGTGGACCAAGGGGGACTCTAGAATGCGTTTGTACAATATGGGCATCAAACGAATGGCGTTAATGAGTATTTTAAAAAGGAGTAATCCTTAGTTCCATAGGTGGACGCCGTTTCGAGATATCGCCATAAAGGTAGGCCAGGGGTGACTCTAGAATTCGTTTGCGCAATACGGTTATCAAACGAAAGGAGTTAATGAGTATTTTTCGTTTTATAGGTGTTCGCCTTTTCGAGATATCGCCATAAAGGTGGACCAGGGGCGACTTTATAATATGTTTGTACGATATGGGTATCAAATGAAAGGTGTTAATGAGTATTTTAAAAGAGCGTGGGGCTTAGTTCTATATTTGGACGCCTTTTCGAGATATCGCCATAAAGGTGGACCAGGGGTGACTCTAGAATGTGTTTGTACGATATGGGTATCAAATTAAAGGTATTAATGAGGGTTTTAAAAGGGAGTAATTCTTAGTTCCATAGGTGGACGCCGTTTCGAGATATCGCCATAAAGGTGGACCAGGGGTGACTCTAGAATGTGTTTGTACGATATGGGTATCAAATTAAAGATATTAGCCGTGTTTTTTAACACGCGTATATCCGTTTACGCTTAAACTTTATATTGACTGCTAAGAGACAAACTATAAATACACCTCTGAAATTGCTGCGCATAAATTTTGTCCTACTAAATTTCAATACGCATTATACTCAGATGTAACTGAAATATGTGTCTTTGTTTCACCCTGTACACTAATTCTATGTATTATATGTGTGTCCACAATTCATCGCAACTGATTCAGCTATATGTTATACCCTATGGCCATCAGAGCGTTGCGTCTCCGCTTTTCGGTACACCCTGTTGCTGTAGCTAGTTGTTTTACCACAGCCGCTAGATGGGTCTCCTAAGCATTATCTAAGCGAAGATAGGCGTTTTTTAACACGCGCAAACGAAACGTATACGCGCGTGTTAAAAAACACGGCTATTAATGAGGGTTTTAAAAGGAAGTGGTGGTTGTTATATAGGTGGTCGCCTTTTCGATATATCGCCATAAAGGTGGACCAGGGGTGACTCTAGAATGCGTTTGTACGATATGGGTATCAAATTAAAGGTATTAATGAGGGTTTTAAAAGGGAGTAATTCTTAGTTCCATAGGTGGACGCCGTTTCGAGATATCGCCATAAAGGTGGACCAGGGGTGACTCTAGAATGCGTTTGTACAATATGGGCATCAGACGAATGGCGTTAATGAGTGTTTTAAAAGGGAGTAATCCTTAGTTCCGTAGGTGGACGCCGTTTCGAGATATCGCCATAAAGGTGAGCCAGGGGTGACTCTAGAATTCGCTTGTGCAATATGGTTATCAAACGAAAGGAGTTAATGAGTATTTTTCGTTCTATAGGTGTTCGCCTTTTCGAGATATCGCCATAAAGGTGGACCAAGGGTGACTCTAGAATGCGTTTGTACAATATGGGCATCAAACGAATGGCGTTAATGAGTATTTTAAAAAGGAGTAATCCTTAGTTCCATAGGTGGACGCCATTTCGAGATATCGCCATAAAGGTGGACCAGGGGTGACTCTAGAATGAGTTTGTACGATATGGGTCTCAAATTAAAAGTATTAATGAGAGTTTTAAAAGGGAGTGGCCCTTAGTTGTATATGTGAAGGCGTTTTCCAGATATCGACCAAAATGTGGACCAGGGTGACCCAGAACATCATTTGTTGGATACCGCTAATTTATTTATATATGTAATACCTGCCAAGATTTTAAGGGTTTTTTATTTCGCCCTGCAGAACTTTTTCATTTTCTTCTACTTAATATGGTAGGTGTCACAACCATTTTATAAAGTTTTTTCTAAAGTTATATTTCGCGTTAATAAAACAATCCAATTACCTTACCATGTTTCACCCCTTTTTTCGTATTTGGTATAGAATTATGGCATTTTTTTAATTTTTCGTAACTTTTGATATCAAAAAAGTGGGCGTGGTCATAGTCGGATTTCGTTCATTTTTTATACCAAGATAAGGTGAGTTCAGATAAGTATGTGAACTAAGTTCAGTAAAGATATGTCGATTTTTGCTCAAGTTATCGTGTTAACGGCCATGCGGAAGGAAAGACGGACGACTGTGTATAAAAACTGGGCGTGGCATCAACTGATTTCACACATTTTAACAGAAAATAGTTAGCGTCATAAAATCTATGCCCGTACCAAATTTCAAAAGGATTGGTTAATTTTTGTTCGACTTATGGCGTTAAAAGTACCCTAGACAAATTAAATGAAAAAGGGCGGAGCCACGCCCATTTTGAAATTTTCTTTTATTTTTGTATTTTGTTGCACAATATCATTACTGGAGTTTAATGTTGACATAATTTACTTATATACTGTAAAGATATTAAATTTTTTGTTAAAATTTTACTTTAAAAAATTTTTTTTTTTAAAGTGGGCGTGGTCCTTCTCCGATTTTGCTAATTTTTATTAAGTGTACATATAGTAATAGGGGTAACGTTTCTGCCAAATTTCATCATGATATCTTCAACGACTGCCAAATTACAGCTTGCAAAAATTTTAAATTACCTTCTTTTAAAAGTGGGCGGTGCCACGCCCATTGTCCAAAATTTTACTAATTTTCTATTCTGCGTCATAAGTTCAACTCATCTACCAAGCTTTGTCGCTTTATCTGTCTTTTGTAATGAATTATCGCACTTTCTCGGTTTTTCGAAATTTTCGATATCGAAAAAGTGGCGTGGTTATTGTCCGATATCGTTCATTTTAAATAGCGATCTGAGATGAGTGCTCAGGAACCTACATACCAAATTTCATCAAGATACCTCAACATTTACTCAAGTTATTGAGTTAACGGACGGACGGACGGACATGGCTCAATCAAATTTTTTTTCGATCCTGATTATTTTGATATATGGAAGTCTATATCTATCTCGATTCCTTTATATATGTACAACCAACCGTTATCCAACCAAACTTAATATACTCAACTGAGTATAAAAATGGAAGATTGAGTAGAAGAGAAAGTGATAGATATTGAAGAGAACAAAGCATGTCTGGTAGTCTAGTGTTAACACAAAATTTTATAATGGACATCTAAAAGTTGATAATATACTGACATAAATGACATGAAGGCGAACTGTATCGAAAACTTAAACTCGTTAAGAAGCCTTTGTATGCATAAACCATCAAACGATCTATTCATAAAGCAGCAATCATCCAAAATGCCCGACAAAACAGTTTTATTTATTTTTCTAAAAAATTTTACTAAAAATCCTTAAAAATTACGCAGAACGTGATATTTGCACCGTTGAAGAGATTAAATTGCCATCATGCTGAGGCTCTTTAATTTTTCTATGGAAAGATATGCTCTTGTAAAATATTTCATATACTCCCGCAACAATACTCCTCCATCATACCTACGGACATACAAAATTTTAATATTATTCATTCAATATTCGTTGCGGTGCATAGTTGGTGTCGTAAATTGTTCACCAACGTTTCTATGCCATTAGAATAATAAAAGGTTACTCAAAAAATTGTCAACAATAAATTAAAATTCCCGCTCTTTACACAGTGAAAAACTAATATCATATTGCAATTTCGACACTCGCTCATATTCGTTCGTATTGTTATTTATTGGTGATGTTTGTTTTTAACTTTTTTTTTAGTTTTATGTTTGATTTCTGTTTCTTTTTGTTTCCTGAATATGCACAGTAGAGCTGTGCTAACGGCTACTTTACGACAAACTCACTCTGTAACACAACAACCTAAGTCAATATTTATGCATATTTACTGCATTTTTCGCTAACATTGTGTTTACATTTCAATTTATGTGGCGTTGTTGTTGTTTTTCTTTTCTTTTGTTTGTTGACCAAATTTTGCTACGTTGAACGTTATTGTGAACCTAACCACATATGTGTTTATTTGCGCAAACTTTTTCCTGCACTCAAATGGGTTTACATACAGACAAACATATATACTCGTATAATATCACCTTTTAGCCTAATGGAGTTGCTGTGGCAACTATCCAGAACCGTCACTGCAGGGTAGAAAACCTCGATCAAGGATAAGGAAAATTGTTATTAAAAATGTTGTTTTGATAAATTTTTTCTCTCTAAATAGAAATCCGAACTAAAGTAATTTCAACAAAAATATCAAATGTTATAAACTACGTATTTATTTAGATCCATAGCAGCATAAGGCTGAGCCGTTTGTTGAGAATATTTCTTTTGCTTAGTAGTAAAGCATTACCTTCTGAGCAGAAGCATTTTAAGCTTTTATTTAGTTTCACTTGGCTGTTGTCTGTAATCAAATTTTGCAAGTCAAATTTGATACACTTCCCGGTATCCGATTGAGCTGAAATGTTGCACGCATGTATAACTCCGACGAAAATGCAATACTACTTTGCGAGAGTTCGATATATTAATCGATAACAGAGTTATCGATAAAGATTTGTGCTCACCTTGGCATAAAAGCCTAAGTCCTCAATAACGCAGGCAACTTCGCTTTGTTTGTGTATACAACGAACGTAGAAGTTAGGCTGTTATCGCTAAATGTTGCATACTTTTCTGAGCACTTGATTTTGTTTTACAGGTTTTTGGCAATGGAATTTTAGCTAAGCGAAAGATGGAATTTTATTTTGAAACAGATTTAACTCACAGAGCAGAGATCTGCAATAAGTAGTTGTAAACTGAACGCGACATAGGCAAAGTCACAAGTCGCGCGCTGTACTTATGTAGAACATTTTTAATAGAGGGTTTTCAAAGGAAATCTTTATAAATTGAAAATTATTTTTTGGTAATAAAAAAAAAGGATTTTATTATAAAACCAAAACAAAAAAATATAACCAATTTAAACACATTAGGAACGAAAAATCAGACTTCTTTAACATAACTAGAAAAAACACAAAATTTTAACTTATAATAATAAAAGACTCATTTTTTTTATTCGGTCATGTATTCCACCTACCATTCTTCATATTTAGCGCAGTTCGGACACAGAAGAACCTGATGATCAGGAAAAATCCATTTGTTAAATGTATAACATGTATTTTTACATGTAAAAAAAAAAGTTACACGAGAAGGCGCGCGTTCTACAATTGTAGAAATGAACTTTTGCCGTCAAATTTCTCTAAGATGCGCACGCATCGCTCACCGCAATGACACTGAAAAAGTTTATTGTCTAGTAATAGAAGAGTAATAAGATTGTGTGCGTGAGTGACATAAGGTAAGCTAGAATATTCAACGAAATGCACAAGCGTTCTATTATTGTACAACGCGCACCTACTGGAGTGTTAACTAAAAAGTAAACAAGTAAGGAAGGTTAAGTTCGGGTGTAACCGTGGTCCTTCTCCGATTTTGCTAATTTTTATGAAGCGTACATATAGTAATAGGAGTAACGTTCCTGCCAAATTTCTTAATGATAT
The DNA here is from genome assembly GCF_040869045.1 of Eurosta solidaginis. NCBI lineage: Eukaryota > Metazoa > Arthropoda > Insecta > Diptera > Tephritidae > Eurosta > Eurosta solidaginis. The sequence goes on along the minus strand of NC_090320.1, from coordinate 208,933,196 downwards.
CGTCAACGACTGCCAAATTACAGCTTGCAAAATTTTAAATTACCTTCTTTTAAAAGTGGGCGGTGCCACGCCCATTGTCCAAAATTTTACTAATTTTCTATTCTGCGTCATAATTTCAACTCATCTACCAAGTTTCGTCGCTGTATCGGTCTTTTGTAATGAATTATCGCACTTTTTCGGTTTTTCGAAATTTTCGATATCGAAAAAGTGGGCGTGGTTATAGTCCGATATCGTTAATTTTAAATAGCGATCTGAGATGAGTGCTCAGGAACCTACATACCAAATTTCCTCAAGATTCCTCAAAATTTACTCAAGTTATCGTGTTAACGGACGGACGGACGGACATGGCTCAATCAAATTTTTTTTCGATCCTGATTATCTCGATTGAGCTCTGCTCAACTGAGTATAAAAATAAATTGACTGTACAGAAATATAACACTTTATAAGTTCATTGTAACCTTTAATGATAATTAGGCTTCTTCGTCTGCGACAAAAAAAATTCCATATTGTACATAATTATACATTTTTAACATTAAAACTTTACACCTAAATTATTAAATCTTACAGTTACGTTTTATCACAGTCCTAATTGCTCTAATAAAAGCGTGTTAAATTTTGATGGTATAATTAAAACATTTAGGACCTCCTTTTCTTGCTATTACAATCTAACACGCTTTTATTAGAACAATTAGGACTGTGATATAAACTGTAAAATTTAATAATTTATGTGTTAAGTTTTAATGTTAAAAATGTATAATTATGTACAATATGGAATTTTTTTTGTCGCAGACGAAGAAGCCTAATTATCATTAAATGTTACAATGAACTTATAAAGTGTCATATTTATTTACAGTCAATTTATTTTTTACTTTTTAGTTAATTTTATTAGCCAATAATAAAAGCTTATTTTTAAAAAAGTTTTTTTTTTTTTAATTTTATTTATTCATTCGCTTAACATGCTGGCATCACTGGAAGGAGCAAAAACCTTGGCCCGCATCGTGCTTTACGATCCGTGAACGAAATCAATTTTTTAAACGCAAATAGCTCTAAAATAGTGAATCGAATTAGTGAAATATTCGATCTAGTATCAAATATCAACGAAATCAGCTGTTCTATCAATCAATCGTCTATCAATAAAAACTTATATGCGCTTGCGCTGCCATCTGGTGAATGTTAGCAACTGCCGGTAATGCAGTCTTAGTTCTAATCAAATATTCATAATAGTGCCATAGTGAAAATAAACTTTTTTGTGTGCTTACAACCATTTATTTTTAACACATTTTTTTATTACCCCCGTCGGACTATTGCGCGCCGACTGTATTTTTCGATATAAAGTACGAGGTTGTTATCCCGGATTGGGATCATTGGTTGAAGGAGCCGCTGGACCTGAGCGATAGGCTGCAGATATGTATATAGTGTCGGCTCCAAACTGGATAAAATGTAGGTAGCGGGGTCTTTGCACCTCAACTAGGGTGGATTATATCCTTTAGCCCACCCGATCATTGCAGCGTCTTTCACGGAGGTGGCTGCTTTAAATGAGGCCTTTGATCACCTGAGAAATGCTGTTCACGGCTATAATCAAATTTGTATTTACTCTGACAGCCAGGCTTCACTAAAAGACCTTGGACACATGTAAGTCCAGGACAGTAGAGAAGTGCGGCAAATCTCTTAATGAGATCGCTGAGCAAAGTTCTCTCAGTCTGGTATGGGAGCCTGAACACTCAGATATACCGGGCAATGAGATAGCTGACAAACTTGCAAGAGAAGGCATATCTGTACCGCTTTCGTCGTCCTGGAAGGGATTGAGCATGCCGCTCGCTACCTGTAAGCTCACTTTTCAAGGTATTTTCCTTAGGAAACCGGGTGTGAGATGGAGCAATCTTGAATCCTGCTACCACACCAAGGTCGTGTGGCCGGAATGGGATGCGAGACGCACAAGAAGTCTCCTTCTTCTTGGAAGGGGGACATATCTCTGGTGGTTGGACTTATAACAGGCCACATAGTAATCGGGAAGCACACACAACAGCTGGGTGCTCCCTATAATGATTACTGATGGAGCTGCAAAGACGAACAGGAGATGGAAACAGTCAAGCATTTTCTGTGCGATTGTCCTGCGCTTTGGCGCAAGAGCAGGAAATCTCTGGGATCTCCCTTCTTTGACGATCTTTGTGAACTGGCTAAGTTGGAACCTAAGAAATTCCTGACATTTGCTGAATATACCTGTTGGTTTGAGTAGGAGAGAGATCCACGCGGTATCACAATGGGACCTTTTGGGGCCTAAATGCACTGGTGCTCACACCGGTGGCCACTTTAACCTAACCTTACCTTACTATGGAACGGCTACAGTGTGGCCTAGAAGGTTCAATGTGATCATATTAAATCGCTCTCGAGATAGTCGGACTTGTACCTCAATGGTGCTTGTTACCGGAACGTACCGGATCTATATTGCTATATTGCGAACTAGCATAAAGGTCCAGCGCCCTTTTCTCGATTATTTCCACCGTTCTTGCCACTTAACTATTGTTCGTGACATTGCGCTTTTCTTATCGTCTTCAGATGGTCGCCTGATTTCAATGCCATACAGATCGGTAATTTCACCTGAGAGTAGATCTACTGGGATTTTCCTGGACAAAACACGAATCGCGTCGTCGGACACAGTCCGATAAGCACATGCTATTCATATAGCAGTAATGCGGTAGGCTGCTAGTATATCTTTTTGGTGGTCCATTTTAGATCCGTGCCATACTAGTACTGCATATAATATTATAGAGCTGGTTACGTTGAATAATAGCTGACGCGTAGCTTCGCCTGGGCCACCGATGTTGGGCATTTTTCGCGTTAGGGCTCCACTAACTCTAAGAAACTTTCTCCCTCACCGCACTGAAGTGCTCCTTAAAAGTTAGTTTTGAGTCAATGACTACTCCTAGATATTTCAAGGAAGGCTTTTAATTTATTTGATAATCTCCTATGGTTGGCACTATCTCATCCACAGTCCGCTTTGAGCTCACCAAAACCACTTCTGTCTTATTGCTAGTCAGTGCGTGAGGGTAATATAAGTAAAGAATTGCACAAAAGCACGGCTCATCCTGTAATTTTGTTGTTGTTGTTAGGGTTAGCCAGAAAGATAAAGGTGGAAGAGGCTTTGGTTCCAAGTTGCAATTGAAAAGACGGTTGATATGAAATGGGGGCACTTTATAAGCGCAACATACATTGCGTATGTCAGGGTTGATTCTGGGTAAGTAAGATTATAACCTATTACAGTATCCAGATCGAAGTAGAGCTAGAGTGACGTGCGTCTCTCTATGGAGAGTGCTTATATTTTCTAAAATCTGCGCGCCTCCTTTCACCAATGAGATTGGATATCTTCCATAAAATGTTTACTCTAACTTCGAAAATGCCATTTATATCAAACACTATATCATAATTCCGGTCGCTATCAAACGAGTAAAAAATGCATTGACTTTCAAAAAAAAAAAAAATATATCTAAACCATTTACTAGCTATAACTGTTCATGAAAAATTATTGCAACAACAAGCCACATCAGTACTTTTAATTCTTGCTCACCAGTACCACCTTTCTTTGTTTAGTTTCCACTTCTGCGTCTACGGTACATTGCGGTAAGTGAGTGAGCGAGTGAGCTTTGATTTTTGCGCTGTTAATTTTTTCTTTTCTACCAAATGCTACAACAAATATACCAAGGAATATCGCAACAATTTCAGTTAGTTCCGTTGTTTTGCTATTAAAGTTGCTTTTTTGGGATTTTTAAACCGGACGGACGGAACAGAACGGTTGGTTTGTTGGACGGACATTGGTACGAACGAATTTTTGTTGCCAACAAATGGTAACGGTTGTGGTTACTAGAGTATCTTTTTTTTGTTATTGTTTAATATATGTATGTGTGAGTATATATTTCAATTGTGTTTTGTTGACTTTGCTGGATCAACTAAATATTTTCACGCCGTTTAGCATCGCATCTGTAGATTGAAGCATTTATTTTGCATGCAAGCAACAACAACAACATGTTTACTACCATACACTAGACTAAGCAAGGATTTCATGGTCATTTGCATGCAGTTTTATGGCATTTTAACGCCTCGGTACAGCGGTTGTATATTTTGTAAAGCTACAAATGTGGATAAAACCAAGTATGGGAATATGTATTGTTGCTATTATTGTTTGTATATTTGTGGATGCTTGATTGTATGTGCTTTTAGTCATTTGTTTTCTTGCTTAGAGATTTTTGTCATTTGGTTTTTTATTTGTTAACTTTAACTACTTTTTAATTGTAAGTTATTGTTGTTAGCATAAACAAGTAAGGAAGGCTAAGATCGGGTATAACCGAACATTACATACTCAGCTGAGAGCTAAGGAGACAAAATAAGGGAAAATCACCATGTAGGAAGATGAACCTAGGGTAACCCTGGTGTGTGTTTGTATGACATGTGTATCAAATGGAAGGTACTAAAGAGTATTTTAAAAGGGAGTGATCCATCGTTCTAGTCCAGATATCGCCATAAAGGTGGACCAGGGGTGACTCTAGAATTTGTTTGTACGATATGGGTATCAAACGAAAGGTGTTAATGAGTATTTTAAAAGGGAGTGGACCTTAGTTCTATGTGTGGACGCCTTTTCGAGATATGGCCATAAAGACGGACCAGGGGTGACTCTAGAATTTGTTTGTACGATATGGGTATCAAGTGAAAGTTGTTAATGAGTATTTTAAAAGGGAGTGGGCCTTAGTTCTAGGGGTGGAGGCCTATTCGAGATATCGCCATAAAGGTGGACCAGGGGTGACTCTAAAATTTGTTTGTACGATATGGGTATCAAGTGAAAGTTGTTAATGAGTATTTTAAAAGGGAGTGGGCATTAGTTCCATGGGTGGACGCCTTTTCGAGATATGGCCATAAAGGTGGACCAGGGGTGACTCTAGAATTTGATTGTACGATATCGGTATCAAACTAAAGGTATTAATGAGGGTTTTAAAAGGGAGTGGTGATAGTTGTATATGGGAAGCCGTTTTTTTTTTAAGTTATATTTTGCGTTAATAAACCAATCCAATTACCATGTTTCATCCCTTTTTTCGTATTTGGTATAGAATTATGGAATTTTTTTCATTTTTCGTAATTTTCGATATCGAAAAAGTGGGCGTGGTCATAGTCGGATTCGGCCATTTTTTATACCAATACAAAGTGAGTTCTTATAAGTACGTGAACAGAGTTTATAAAAGATATATCCATTTTTGCTCAAGTTATCGTGTTAACGGCCGAGCGGAAGGACAGACGGTCGACTGTGTATAAATACTGGGCGTGGCTTCAACCGATTTCGCCCCTTTTCACAGAAAACAGTTATCGTCCTAGAATCTAAGCACCTACCAAATTTCACAAGGAGTTGTAAATTTTTGTTCGACTTATGGCATTAAAAGTATCCTAGACAAATTAAATGAAAAAGGGAGGATGCCATTTTGAAATTTTCTTTTATTGTTGTATTTTGCTTCACCATGTCATTACTGGAGTTGGATGTTGACATAATTTACTTATACACTGTAAAGATATTAAATTTTTTTGTAAAATTTGACTTAAAAAAAATGTTAACTTTCCTGCCAAATTTCATCAAGATAACTTCAAAGACTGCCAAATTACAGCTTGCAAAACTTTTAAATTACCTTCTTTTAAAAGTGGGCTGTGCCAAACCCATTGTTCAAAATTTTACTAATTTTCTATTCTGCGTCATAAGTTCAACTCACCTATCAAGTTTTATCGCTTTATCCGTCTTTGGTAATGAATTATCGCACTTTTTCGGTTTTTCGAAATTTCGATATCGAAAAAGTGGGCGCGGTTATAGTCCGATATCGTTCATTTTAAATAGCGATCTGAGATGAGTGTCCAGGAACCTACATACCATTTCATCAAGATACCTCAAAATTTACTCAAGTTATCGTGTTAACGGACGGACGGACGGACATGGCTCAATCAAATTTTTTTTCGATACTGATGATCTTAATATATGGAAGTCTATATCTATCTCGATTCCTTTATACCTGTACAACCAACCGTTATCCAATCAAAGTTAATATACTCTGTGAGCTCTGCTCAACTGAGTATAAAAAGCCACATGCTTCTTTATGTGTGCCGACATACATACATATATATGTATGCGTGTGAAATAGTTTTGGCTTAAAATATTTGCATCCTTGTGGATTTAGTTTTCTAGAATTAATTTTTGACAACAATAGTTGTTTTATATTACTTTTGCGTGAGAAGCTGTCGTGCTCTCTATCGCACATAGGTCGGACTAAAGTTTTTTTGCGACTACCTAGAGAGGCCACTGCGTCATAATCGGTTTAGGAGCTAGGTGGGCGCTTCATCAGCAGGGTCTGTTCACCAAAAGGTGCGGTTGCAAGCGTGCGTCAGTATTAGATCAAATCTCTCGCTATATGAACGTTTATAATAAATGCCTCATCGCAGGTGAACTGATTGTGTGTTGGGCTTTGGACCCGCCACGTCAAATCAGACTCAAATGTGTATACCAATCAAGCCTCGGATAAAGAGAAAACCCCTTTTTTGATCACGACGTCGGCAAACGGCTAAAGGCTTAAGATTGGTGCCGATGCCCGATCGCAGAAATGCGATGGGCGTAGCAAGGAAAAAAGACAAAATAATTAATGCTTAGTGGAGTTGCCATACAAATAAAGTCGTGCTTGGCAACTTTAACGCCAAGCTGAGCAAAGAAGGTAATGTTGGATCCAAGGCCTCTACAATAGAACCCCTCTAATGGGCCGAGGCTGATCGACTTCATCGGTGTTTGAAAAGTTATCACAGACAGCACCAGGCTTAAGCATAAAGATATACACCAAAGAACATGGCTGTCCTCTGATCGAAATAAATGTAACCAGATCCAACACTTCATGAGGGACGGATGGCACGCCTACGGTGTTTTAGATGTACGCACAATTCAGGAATCTAAATCGACTCGGATCACTATATCGCTACAGCCAAAATACGCGCCATCTTTTGAGCGGCTAAAAGCAAGGAACCAAAAACCCAAAGAAAGCTAGACGTCAAAGGTTTGCAAACGGAACAGATAGGCAATAATTTCGCAACTCAACTCTCACTCTTGCTTTCCGAAAGCACAAGTCAACCCGACGGAATGCAGAAGCAGTGGCAGCATATCTTTAAAGCACATTACGCGGCCGCCGAGAAAAAAATTGGGAACCGGCGACCATGGAAAAACAACTGGTATGATGAAGAATGCCACAATCATTCGAAAAAAGGTGCGGTGACTACAGGGCTGTCTTAGAAGCGAAAGAAATAAAATGAAAATGTTAACGCTACCGCGAGTTGAAAAGGAAAGCGAGACACCTTTACGCGAATTAAAACGCCGAAGCAGAAAGGCGTGACAGAGAGGAGCTTGAGCTGCTAGCCACCAGGAATAACGCCTGCAAAATTAAACAAAACAAGTAAGGACGGGACTATCTTCGGCTGTGCCGAAAACTTAATACCTTTCATGAATGGGGCTGAACAATAACTTTAACCCATTCGTAACCTCCAAATAATCGGCTGAATAAGATAAAAAATATATAGTGAACAGATATACATACCTAACGGTTTTTAAGATAAATATAGAATAAACAAGTAAGGAAGGCTAAGTTCGGGTGTAACCGAACATTACATACTCATCTGAGAGCTTTGGAGACAAAATAAGGGAAAATCACCATTTAGCAAAATTAACCTAGGGTAACCCTGGAATGTGTTTGTATGATATGTGTTTCAAATGGAAGGTATTAAAGATTATTTTAAAAGGGAGTGGGCCATAGTCTACAGGTGAAAGCCATTTCAGGATATCGCCATAAAAGTGAACCAGGGGTGATTCTAGATTATGTGTTGTACGATATGGGTATCAAATGAAAGGTGTTAATGGGTATTTTAAAACGGAGTGGGCCTTAGTTCTATATGTGGACGCCTTTCCGAGATATCGCCATAAAGGTGGACCAGAGGTGACACTAGAATATGTTTGTATGATATGGGTATCAAATGAAAGGTGCTAATGAGTATTTTAAAAGGAAGTGGGCCTTAGTGCTATAGGTGGACGCCTTTTTGAGATATGGCCATAAAGGTGGACCAGAGGTGACACTAGAATGTGTTTGTACGATATGGGTATCAAAAGAAAGTTGTTAATGAGTATTTTAAAAGGGAGTGGGCGTTAGTGCTATAGGTGGACGCCTTTTCGGGATATCGCCATAAAGGTGGACCGGGAGTGACTCCAGGATATGTTTGTACGATATGGGTATCAAACAAATGGTGTTATTGAGTATTTTAAAATGTAGTGGGCCTTAGTTTTATAGGTGGACGCCTTTATGAGACATAGCCATAAGGGTGGACCAGGGGTAACTCTAGAATGTGTTTGTACGATATGGGTATCAAATTAAAGGTCTTAATGAGGGTTTTAAAAGGGAGTGGCCCTTAGTTGTATATTTGGAGGCGTTTTCGAGATATCGACCAAAATATGGACCAGGGTGGCCCAGAACATCATCTGTTGGGTACCGCTAATTTACTTATATATGTAATACCAGGAAGAGTATTCCTGCCAAGATTCCAAGGGCGTTTGATTTCGCCCTGCAGAACTGTTGTCATTTTCTTCTACTTAATATGGTAGGTGTCACACCCATTTTAAAAAGTTTTTTCTAAAGTTATATTTTGCGTCAATAAACCAATCCAATTACCATGTTTCATCTCTTTTTCATATTTGGTATAGAAATATGGCATTTTTTTCATTTTTCGTAATTTTCGATATCGAAAAAGTTGGCGTGGTCATAGTCGGATTTCGGCCATTTTTTACACCAAGATAAAGTGAGTTCAGATAAGTACATGAACTAAGTTTAGTAAAGATTTGTTGATTTTTGCTCAAGCTATCGTGTTAACGGCCGAGCGGAAGGACAGACGGACGTCTGTGTATAAAAATCGGGCGTGGCTTCAACTGATTTTGCCTATTTTCACAGAAAACAGTTACCGACATAAACTCTATGCTCCTACCAAATTTCAAAAGGATTGGTAAATTTTTGTTCGGTTTATGGTATTAAAAGTATTCTAGACGAATTAAATGATAAAGGGCGGAGCCACCCCCATTTTGAAATTTTCTTTTAGTTTTATATTTTCTTGCACCATATCATTGCTGGAGTTGAATACTGACATAATTTACTTATGTACTGTAAAGATATTAAATGTTTTGTTAAAATTTGACTTAAAAAAACATTTTTTTTAAAAGTGGGCGTGTTCGTCATCCGATTTTGCTAATTTTTCCTTAGCGCACATATAGTAATAGGAGAAACGTTCCTGCCAAATTTCATCATGATACCTTCAACGACTTCCAAATTACAGCTGGCAAAACTTTGAAATTACCTTCTTTTAAAAGTGGGCGGTGCCACGCCTATTGTCCAAAATTTTACTAATTTGCTATTCTGTGTCGTGAGGTCAATACCATGTTTTATTGCTTTAGCCGTCTTTGGTAATGAATTATCGCACTTTTTCTGTTTTCGAAATTTTCGATATCAAAAAGTGGCGCGGTTATGATCCGATTTCGTTCATTTTAAATAGCTATCTGGGATGGATACCCAGGAACCTACATACCGATTTTTTGAGATACTTAAAATTTACTCAAGTTATCGTGTTTACGGACGCACGGACGGAGGGACATGGCTAATGAATTTCTTTTTCGCCGAGATCATTTGATTATATATAAGTCTGTATCTATCTCGCTATGCGAACAAAGTTAATATACTTCGTGAGCTCTGTTCAGCTGAGTACATAATAGGTAGGTACTTTGTGTGAGGATGCAAAGTTTCACGTGTGTTGTGGTCTGTTTGTAAAAACTATGACTACGATCACTTGTTTCAAAAATATATGACGGAAACGATAGTATTTGATGAAATTTTATGAAATTAGAAGCATCTAGCCCTAAAAAAGGGGAAAATTACATTTTATTAGTGGGTATATAATATATACCACGATCTCGCTGATTTTTCTGACAACAATATAGTCTTTATAAGTATGCAATTGGTGAAATTGGAAGCTTCTAGCTGTTAAGTGGGCTTGAAATGCGAAAATATTATATATTACTATATATACTATATATACTCCGATCTTATT